>NW_027189422.1:0-207173 GCF_040958095.1 Procambarus clarkii | reverse complement strand
GGGTAATTTTGCCCAAACCCCCCAGCAGTTTTCAAAATGTCTGAAATGTCGGAAATTTGACTCCTGGGCGTGATTTTTTGAACGGAATTCTGACTCTCTGCACATATTTTCAGTTTCAAATTACGACGTTTCATACCGAAATATGCCAATTACTGAAAACCGGCGATGGGTCATATTTTGCCCAAACCCCCCCCCCCCCTGCAGTTTTCAAAATGTCTTAAATGTCGGGAATTTGACTCCTGAGCGTGATTTTTGAGCCGAATTCTGACTCTCTGCACCTATTTTCAGTTTCAAATTACGACTTTTTATACCGAAAATATGCCAATTACTGAAAATCGGCGATGGATCATATTTTGCCCGAACCCCCCTGCAGTTTTTAAATGTCTGAAATGCCGGAAATTTGACTCCTGAGCGTGATTTTTGAGCCAAATTCTGACTCTCTGCACCTATTTTCAGTTTCAAATTACGATGTTTCAAACTGAAAATATGCCAATTACTGTAAACGGCGATGGGTCATATTTTGCCCAAACCCCTCTGCAGTTTTCAAAATGTTTGAAATGTCGGAAATTTGACTCCTGAGCGTGATTTTTAATCCGAATTCTGACTTTCTGCACCTATTTTCAGTTTCAAATTACGACTTTTTATACCGAAAATATGCCAATTACTGAAAACGGCGATGGGTCATATTTTGACAAACCCCCCTGCAGTTTTCAAAATGTCTGAAATGCCGATAATTTGACTCCTGAGCGTGATTTTTGAGCCGAATTCTGACTCTCTGCACCTATTTTCAGTGTCAAATTACGATGTTTCATACTGAAAATATGCCAATTACTGTAAACGGCGATGGGTCATATTTTGCCCAAACCCCTCTGCAGTTTTCAAAATGTTTGCAATGTCGGAAATTTGACTCCTGAGCGTGATTTTTTATCCGAATTCTGACTTTCTGCACCTATTTTCAGTTTCAAATTACGACTTGTTATACCGAAACTATGCCAATTACTGAAACGGCGATGGGTCATATTTTGGCCAAACCCCCCTGCAGTTTTCAAAATGTCTGAAATTTGACTCCTGAGCGTGATTTTTGAGCCGAATTTTGACTCTCTGCACCTATTTTCAGTTTCAAATTACGACGTTTCATAGCGAAAGTATGCCAATTACTGAAAACGGCGATGGGTCATATTTTTGCCAAATCCCCCTGCAGTTTTCAAAATGTCTGAAATTTGACTCCTAAGCGTGATTTTTGCGCCGAATTCTGACTCTCTGCACCTATTTTCAGTTTCAAATTACGACGTTTCATAGCGAAAGTATGCCAATTACTGAAAACGGCGATGGGTCATATTTTTGCCAAACCCCCAAGCAGTTTCAAAATGTCTGAAATGCCGGAAATTTGACTCCTGAGCGTGATTTTTGAGCCGAATTCTGACTCTCTGCACCTATTTTCAGTTTCAAATTACGACGTTTCATACTGAAAATATGCCAATTACTGTAAACGGCGATGGGTCATATTTTGCCCAAACCCCTCTGCAGTTTTCAAAATGTTTGCAATGTCGGAAATTTAACTCCTGAGCGTGATTTTTTATCCGAATTCTGACTTTCTGCACCTATTTTCAGTTTCAAATTACGACTTTTTATACCGAATATATGCCAATTACTGAAAACGGCGATGGGTCATATTTTGCCCGAACCCCCCTGCAGTTTTTAAAATGTCTGAAATGCCGGAAATTTGACTCCTGAGCGTGATTTTTGAGCCGAATTCTGGCTCTCTGCACCTATTTTCAGTTTCAAATTACGCTGTTTCATACTGAAAATATGCCAATTACAGTAAACGGCGATGAGTCATATTTTGCCCAAACCCCTCTGCAGTTTTCAAAATGTTTGCAATGTCGGAAATTTGACTCCTGAGCGTGATTTTTGAGCCAAATTCTGACTCTCTGCACCTATTTTCAGTTTCAAATTACGACGTTTCATACTGAAAATATGCCAATTACTGTAAACGGCGATGGGTCATATTTGCCCAAACCCCTCTGCAGTTTTCAAAATGTTTGCAATGTCGGAAATTTGACTCCTGAGCGTGATTTTTTATCCGAATTCTGACTTTCTGCACCTATTTTCAGTTTCAAATTACGACTTTTTATACCGAAAATATGCCAATTACTGAAAACGGCGATGGGTCATATTTTGGCCAAACCCCCCTGCAGTTTTCAAAATGTCTGAAATTTGACTCCTGAGCGTGATTTTTGAGCCGAATTTTGACTCTCTGCACCTATTTTCAGTTTCAAATTACGACGTTTCATAGCGAAAGTATGCCAATTACTGAAAACGGCGATGGGTCATATTTTGCCAAACCCCCCTGCAGTTTTCAAAATGTCTGAAATTTGACTCCTGAGCGTGATTTTTGAGCCGAATTCTGACTCTCTGCACCGATTTTCCGTTTCAAATTACGACTTTTTATACCGAAAATATGCCAATTACTGAAGACGGCGATGGGGTCATATTTTGCCCAAACCTCCCTGCAGTTTTCAAAATGTCTGAAATGTCGGAAATTTGACTCCTGAGCGTGATTTTTTAGCCGAATTCTGACTCTCTGCACCTATTTTCAGTTTCAAATTACGACTTTTTATACCGAAAATATGCCAATTACTGAAAACGGCGATGGGTCATATTTTGCCCAAACCCCCCTGCAGTTTTCAAAATGTATGAAATGTCGGAAATTTGACTCCTGAGCGTGATTTTTGAGCCGAATTCTGACACTCTGCACCTATTTTCAGTTTCAATTTACGACGTTTCATACAAAAATATGCCAATTACTGAAAACGGCGATGGGTCATATTTTGCCCAAACCCCCCAGCAGTTTTCAAAATGTCTGAAATGTCGGAAATTTGACTCCTGGGCGTGATTTTTGAACGGAATTCTGACTCTCTGCACATATTTTCAGTTTCAAATTACGACGTTTCATACCGAAAATATGCCAATTACTGAAAACGGCGATGGGTCATATTTTGCCCAAACCCCCCCCCCCCTGCAGTTTTCAAAATGTCTTAAATGTCGGGAATTTGACTCCTGAGCGTGATTTTTGAGCCGAATTCTGACTCTCTGCACCTATTTTCAGTTTCAAATTACGACTTTTTATACCGAAAATATGCCAATTACTGAAAACGGCGATGGATCATATTTTGCCCGAACCCCCCCTGCAGTTTTTAAAATGTCTGAAATGCCGGAAATTTGACTCCTGAGCGTGATTTTTGAGCCAAATTCTGACTCTCTGCACCTATTTTCAGTTTCAAATTACGATGTTTCATACTGAAAATATGCCAATTACTGTAAACGGCGATGGGTCATATTTTGCCCAAACCCCTCTGCAGTTTTCAAAATGTTTGAAATGTCGGAAATTTGACTCCTGAGCGTGATTTTTAATCCGAATTCTGACTTTCTGCACCTATTTTCAGTTTCAAATTACGACTTTTTATACCGAAAATATGCCAATTACTGAAAACGGCGATGGGTCATATTTTGACAAACCCCCCTGCAGTTTTCAAAATGTCTGAAATGCCGATAATTTGACTCCTGAGCGTGATTTTTGAGCCGAATTCTGACTCTCTGCACCTATTTTCAGTTTCAAATTACGATGTTTCATACTGAAAATATGCCAATTACTGTAAACGGCGATGGGTCATATTTTGCCCAAACCCCTCTGCAGTTTTCAAAATGTTTGCAATGTCGGAAATTTGACTCCTGAGCGTGATTTTTTATCCGAATTCTGACTTTCTGCACCTATTTTCAGTTTCAAATTACGACTTTTTATACCGAAAATATGCCAATTACTGAAAACGGCGATGGGTCATATTTTGGCCAAACCCCCCTGCAGTTTTCAAAATGTCTGAAATTTGACTCCTGAGCGTGATTTTTGAGCCGAATTTTGATTCTCTGCACCTATTTTCAGTTTCAAATTACGACGTTTCATAGCGAAAGTATGCCAATTACTGAAAACGGCAATGGGTCATATTTTTGCCAAACCCCCCTGCAGTTTTCAAAATGTCTGAAATTTGACTCCTGAGCGTGATTTTTGAGCCGAATTCTGACTCTCTGCACCGATTTTCCGTTTCAAATTACGACTTTTTATACCGAAAATATGCCAATTACTGAAGACGGCGATGGGGTCATATTTTGCCCAAACCTCCCTGCAGTTTTCAAAATGTCTGAAATGTCGGAAATTTGACTCCTGAGCGTGATTTTTTAGCCGAATTCTGACTCTCTGCACCTATTTTCAGTTTCAAATTACGACTTTTTATACCGAAAATATGCCAATTACTGAAAACGGCGATGGGTCATATTTTGCCCAAACCCCCCTGCAGTTTTCAAAATGTATGAAATGTCGGAAATTTGACCCCTGAGCGTGATTTTTGAGCCGAATTCTGACACTCTGCACCTATTTTCAGTTTCAAATTACGACGTTTCATACAAAAAATATGACAATTACTGAAAACGGCGATGGGTCATATTTTGCCCAAACCCCCCAGCAGTTTTCAAAATGTCTGAAATGTCGGAAATTTGACTCCTGGGCGTGATTTTTGAACGGAATTCTGACTCTCTGCACATATTTTCAGTTTCAAATTACGACGTTTCATACCGAAAATATGCCAATTACTGAAAACGGCGATGGGTCATATTTTGCCCAATCCCCCCCCCCTGCAGTTTTCAAAATGTCTTAAATGTCGGGAATTTGACTCCTGAGCGTGATTTTTGAGCCGAATTCTGACTCTCTGCACCTATTTTCAGTTTCAAATTACGACTTTTTATACCGAAAATATGCCAATTACTGAAAACGGCGATGGATCATATTTTGCCCGAACCCCCCTGCAGTTTTTAAAATGTCTGAAATGCCGGAAATTTGACTCCTGAGCGTGATTTTTGAGCCAAATTCTGACTCTCTGCACCTATTTTCAGTTTCAAATTACGATGTTTCATACTGAAAATATGCCAATTACTGTAAACGGCGATGGGTCATATTTTGCCCAAACCCCTCTGCAGTTTTCAAAATGTTTGAAATGTCGGAAATTTGACTCCTGAGCGTGATTTTTAATCCGAATTCTGACTTTCTGCACCTATTTTCAGTTTCAAATTATGACTTTTTATACCGAAAATATGCCAATTACTGAAAACGGCGATGGGTCATATTTTGACAAACCCCCCTGCAGTTTTCAAAATGTCTGAAATGCCGATAATTTGACTCCTGAGCGTGATTTTTGAGCCGAATTCTGACTCTCTGCACCTATTTTCAGTTTCAAATTACGATGTTTCATACTGAAAATATGCCAATTACTGTAAACGGCGATGGGTCATATTTTGCCCAAACCCCTCTGCAGTTTTCAAAATGTTTGCAATTTTGGAAATTTGACTCCTGAGCGTGATTTTTTATCCGAATTCTGACTTTCTGCACCTATTTTCAGTTTCAAATTACGACTTTTTATACCGAAAATATGCCAATTACTGAAAACGGCGATGGGTCATATTTTGGCCAAACCCCCCTGCAGTTTTCAAAATGTCTGAAATTTGACTCCTGAGCGTGATTTTTGAGCCGAATTTTGACTCTCTGCACCTATTTTCAGTTTCAAATTACGACGTTTCATAGCGAAAGTATGCCAATTACTGAAAACGGCGATGGGTCATATTTTTGCCAAACCCCCCTGCAGTTTTCAAAATGTCTGAAATTTGACTCCTGAGCGTGATTTTTGAGCCGAATTCTGACTCTCTGCACCGATTTTCCGTTTCAAATTACGACTTTTTATACCGAAAATATGCCAATTACTGAAGACGGCGATGGGGTCATATTTTGCCCAAACCTCCCTGCAGTTTTCAAAATGTCTGAAATGTCGGAAATTTGACTCCTGAGCGTGATTTTTTAGCCGAATTCTGACTCTCTGCACCTATTTTCAGTTTCAAATTACGACTTTTTATACCGAAAATATGCCAATTACTGAAAACGGCGATGGGTCATATTTTGCCCAAACCCCCCTGCAGATTTCAAAATGTATGAAATGTCGGAAATTTGACTCCTGAGCGTGATTTTTGAGCCGAATTCTGACACTCTGCACCTATTTTCAGTTTCAAATTACGACGTTTCATACAAAAAATATGGCAATTACTGAAAACGGCGATGGGTCATATTTGCCCAAACCCCCCAGCAGTTTTCAAAATGTCTGAAATGTCGGAAATTTGACTCCTGGGCGTGATTTTTGAACGGAATTCTGACTCTCTGCACATATTTTCAGTTTCAAATTACGACGTTTCATACCGAAAATATGCCAATTACTGAAAACGGCGATGGGTCATATTTTGCCCAAACCCCCCCCCCCCCTGCAGTTTTCAAAATGTCTTAAATGTCGGGAATTTGACTCCTGAGCGTGATTTTTGAGCCGAATTCTGACTCTCTGCACCTATTTTCAGTTTCAAATTACGACTTTTTATACCGAAAATATGCCAATTACTGAAAACGGCGATGGATCATATTTTGCCCAAACCCCCCTGCAGTTTTTAAAATGTCTGAAATGCCGGAAATTTGACTCCAGAGCGTGATTTTTGAGCCAAATTCTGACTCTCTGCACCTATTTTCAGTTTCAAATTACGATGTTTCATACTGAAAATATGCCAATTACTGTAAACGGCGATGGGTCATATTTTGCCCAAACCCTCTGCAGTTTTCAAAATGTTTGAAATGTCGGAAATTTGACTCCTGAGCGTGATTTTTAATCCGAATTCTGACTTTCTGCACCTATTTTCAGTTTCAAATTACGACTTTTTATACCGAAAATATGCCAATTACTGAAAACGGCGATGGGTCATATTTTGACAAACCCCCCTGCAGTTTTCAAAATGTCTGAAATGCCGATAATTTGACTCCTGAGCGTGATTTTTGAGCCGAATTCTGACTCTCTGCACCTATTTTCAGTTTCAAATTACGATGTTTCATACTGAAAATATGCCAATTACTGTAAACGGCGATGGGTCATATTTTGCCCAAACCCCTCTGCAGTTTTCAAAATGTTTGCAATGTCGGAAATTTGACTCCTGAGCGTGATTTTTTATCCGAATTCTTACTTTCTGCACCTATTTTCAGTTTCAAATTACGACTTGTTATACCGAAACTATGCCAATTACTGAAAACGGCGATGGGTCATATTTTGGCCAAACCCCCCTGCAGTTTTCAAAATGTCTGAAATTTGACTCCTGAGCGTGATTTTTGAGCCGAATTTTGACTCTCTGCACCTATTTTCAGTTTCAAATTACGACGTTTCATAGCGAAAGTATGCCAATTACTGAAAACGGCGATGGGTCATATTTTTGCCAAACCCCCATGCAGTTTTCAAAATGTCTGAAATGCCGGAAATTTGACTCCTGAGCGAGATTTTTGAGCCGAATTCTGTCTCTCTGCACCTATTTTCAGTTTCAAATTACGACGTTTCATACTGAAAATATGCCAATTACTGTAAACGGCGATGGGTCATATTTTGCCCAAACCCCTCTGCAGTTTTCAAAATGTTTGCAATGTCGGAAATTTGACTCCTGAGCGTGATTTTTTATCCGAATTCTGACTTTCTGCACCTATTTTCAGTTTCAAATTACGACTTTTTATACCGAAAATATGCCAATTACTGAAAACGGCGATGGGTCATATTTTGCCCGAACCCCCCTGCAGTTTTTAAAATGTCTGAAATGCCGGAAATTTGACTCCTGAGCGTGATTTTTGAGCCGAATTCTGACTCTCTGCACCTATTTTCAGTTTCAAATTACGATGTTTCATACTGAAAATATGCCAATTACTGTAAACGGCGATGGGTCATATTTTGCCCAAACCCCTCTGCAGTTTTCAAAATGTTTGAAATGTCGGAAATTTGACTCCTGAGCGTGATTTTTAATCCGAATTCTGACTTTCTGCACCTATTTTCAGTTTCAAATTACGACTTTTTATACCGAAAATATGCCAATTACTGAAAACGGCGATGGGTCATATTTTGACAAACCCCCCTGCAGTTTTCAAAATGTCTGAAATGCCGGAAATTTGACTCCTGAGCGTGATTTTTGAGCCGAATTCTGACTCTCTGCACCTATTTTCAGTTTCAAATTACGATGTTTCATACTGAAAATATGCCAATTACTGTAAACGGCGATGGGTCATATTTTGCCCAAACCCCTCTGCAGTTTTCAAAATGTTTGCAATGTCGGAAATTTGACTCCTGAGCGTGATTTTTTATCCGAATTCTGACTTTCTGCACCTATTTTCAGTTTCAAATTACGACTTTTTATACCGAAAATATGCCAATTACTGAAAACGGCGATGGGTCATATTTTGGCCAAACCCCCCTGCAGTTTTCAAAATGTCTGAAATTTGACTCCTGAGCGTGATTTTTGAGCCGAATTTTGACTCTGCACCTATTTTCAGTTTCAAATTACGACGTTTTATAGCGAAAGTATGCCAATTACTGAAAACGGCGATGGGTCATATTTTTGCCAAACCCCCATGCAGTTTTCAAAATGTCTGAAATGACGGAAATTTGACTCCTGAGCGTGATTTTTGAGCCGAATTCTGACTCTCTGCACCTATTTTCAGTTTCAAATTACGACGTTTCATACTGAAAATATGCCAATTACTGTAAACGGCGATGGGTCATATTTTGCCCAAACCCCTCTGCAGTTTTCAAAATGTTTGCAATGTCGGAAATTTGACTCCTGAGCGTGATTTTTTATCCGAATTCTGACTTTCTGCACCTATTTTCAGTTTCAAATTACGACTTTTTATACCGAAAATATGCCAATTACTGAAAACGGCGATGGGTCATATTTTGCCCGAACCCCCCTGCAGTTTTTAAAATGTCTGAAATGCCGGAAATTTGACTCCTGAGCGTGATTTTTGAGCCGAATTCTGACTCTCTGCACCTATTTTCAGTTTCAAATTACGACTTTTTATACCGAAAATATGCCAATTACTGAAAACGGCGATGGGTCATATTTTGGCCAAACCCCCCTGCAGTTTTCAAAATGTCTGAAATTTGACTCCTGAGCGTGATTTTTGAGCCGAATTTTGATTCTCTGCACCTATTTTCAGTTTCAAATTACGACGTTTCATAGCGAAAGTATGCCAATTACTGAAAACGGCAATGGGTCATATTTTTGCCAAACCCCCCTGCAGTTTTCAAAATGTCTGAAATTTGACTCCTGAGCGTGATTTTTGAGCCGAATTCTGACTCTCTGCACCGATTTTCCGTTTCAAATTACGACTTTTTATACCGAAAATATGCCAATTACTGAAGACGGCGATGGGGTCATATTTTGCCCAAACCTCCCTGCAGTTTTCAAAATGTCTGAAATGTCGGAAATTTGACTCCTGAGCGTGATTTTTTAGCCGAATTCTGACTCTCTGCACCTATTTTCAGTTTCAAATTACGACTTTTTATACCGAAAATATGCCAATTACTGAAAACGGCGATGGGTCATATTTTGCCCAAACCCCCCTGCAGTTTTCAAAATGTATGAAATGTCGGAAATTTGACTCCTGAGCGTGATTTTTGAGCCGAATTCTGACACTCTGCACCTATTTTCAGTTTCAAATTACGACGTTTCATACAAAAAATATGCCAATTACTGAAAACGGCGATGGGTCATATTTTGCCCAAACCCCCCAGCAGTTTTCAAAATGTCTGAAATGTCGGAAATTTGACTCCTGGGCGTGATTTTTGAACGGAATTCTGACTCTCTGCACATATTTTCAGTTTCAAATTACGACGTTTCATACCGAAAATATGCCAATTACTGAAAACGGCGATGGGTCATATTTTGCCCAAACCCCCCCCCCCTGCAGTTTTCAAAATGTCTTAAATGTCGGGAATTTGACTCCTGAGCGTGATTTTTGAGCCGAATTCTGACTCTCTGCACCTATTTTCAGTTTCAAATTACGACTTTTTATACCGAAAATATGCCAATTACTGAAAATGGCGATGGATCATATTTTGCCCGAACCCCCCTGCAGTTTTTAAAATGTCTGAAATGCCGGAAATTTGACGCCTGAGCGTGATTTTTGAGCCAAATTCTGACTCTCTGCACCTATTTTCAGTTTCAAATTACGATGTTTCATACTGAAAATATGCCAATTACTGTAAACGGCGATGGGTCATATTTTGCCCAAACCCCTCTGCAGTTTTCAAAATGTTTGAAATGTCGGAAATTTGACTTCTGAGCGTGATTTTTAATCCGAAATCTGACTTTCTGCACCTATTTTCAGTTTCAAATTACGACTTTTTATACCGAAAATATGCCAATTACTGAAAACGGCGATGGGTCATATTTTGACAAACCCCCCTGCAGTTTTCAAAATGTCTGAAATGCCGATAATTTGACTCCTGAGCGTGATTTTTGAGCCGAATTCTGACTCTCTGCACCTATTTTCAGTTTCAAATTACGATGTTTCATACTGAAAATATGCCAATTACTGTAAACGGCGATGGGTCATATTTTGCCCAAACCCCTCTGCAGTTTTCAAAATGTTTGCAATTTCGGAAATTTGACTCCTGAGCGTGATTTTTTATCCGAATTCTGACTTTCTGCACCTATTTTCAGTTTCAAATTACGACTTGTTATACCGAAACTATGCCAATTACTGAAAACGGCGATGGGTCATATTTTGGCCAAACCCCCCTGCAGTTTTCAAAATGTCTGAAATTTGACTCCTGAGCGTGATTTTTGAGCCGAATTTTGACTCTCTGCACCTATTTTCAGTTTCAAATTACGACGTTTCATAGCGAAAGTATGCCAATTACTGAAAACGGCGATGGGTCATATTTTTGCCAAACCCCCATGCAGTTTTCAAAATGTCTGAAATGCCGGAAATTTGACTCCTGAGCGAGATTTTTGAGCCGAATTCTGTCTCTCTGCACCTATTTTCAGTTTCAAATTACGACGTTTCATACTGAAAATATGCCAATTACTGTAAACGGCGATGGGTCATATTTTGCCCAAACCCCTCTGCAGTTTTCAAAATGTTTGCAATGTCGGAAATTTGACTCCTGAGCGTGATTTTTTATCCGAATTCTGACTTTCTGCACCTATTTTCAGTTTCAAATTACGACTTTTTATACCGAAAATATGCCAATTACTGAAAACGGCGATGGGTCATATTTTGGCCAAACCCCCCTGCAGTTTTCAAAATGTCTGAAATTTGACTCCTGAGCGTGATTTTTGAGCCGAATTTTGACTCTCTGCACCTATTTTCAGTTTCAAATTACGACGTTTCATAGCGAAAGTATGCCAATTACTGAAAACGGCGATGGGTCATATTTTTGCCAAACCCCCCTGCAGTTTTCAAAATGTCTGAAATTTGACTCCTGAGCGTGATTTTTGAGCCGAATTCTGACTCTCTGCACCGATTTTCCGTTTCAAATTACGACTTTTTATACCGAAAATATGCCAATTACTGAAGACGGCGATGGGGTCATATTTTGCCCAAACCTCCCTGCAGTTTTCAAAATGTCTGAAATGTCGGAAATTTGACTCCTGAGCGTGATTTTTTAGCCGAATTCTGACTCTCTGCACCTATTTTCAGTTTCAAATTACGACTTTTTATACCGAAAATATGCCAATTACTGAAAACGGCGATGGGTCATATTTTGCCCAAACCCCCCTGCAGTTTTCAAAATGTATGAAATGTCGGAAATTTGACTCCTGAGCGTGATTTTTGAGCCGAATTCTGACACTCTGCACCTATTTTCAGTTTCAAATTACGACGTTTCATACAAAAAATATGCCAATTACTGAAAACGGCGATGGGTCATATTTTGCCCAAACCCCCCAGCAGTTTTCAAAATGTCTGAAATGTCGGAAATTTGACTCCTGGGCGTGATTTTTGAACGGAATTCTGACTCTCTGCACATATTTTCAGTTTCAAATTACGACGTTTCATACCGAAAATATGCCAATTACTGAAAACGGCGATGGGTCATATTTTGCCCAAACCCCCCCCCCCCCCTGCAGTTTTCAAAATGTCTTAAATGTCGGGAATTTGACTCCTGAGCGTGATTTTTGAGCCGAATTCTGACTCTCTGCACCTATTTTCAGTTTCAAATTACGACTTTTTATACCGAAAATATGCCAATTACTGAAAACGGCGATGGATCATATTTTGCCCGAACCCCCCTGCAGTTTTTAAAATGTCTGAAATGCCGGAAATTTGACTCCTGAGCGTGATTTTTGAGCCAAATTCTGACTCTCTGCACCTATTTTCAGTTTCAAATTACGATGTTTCATACTGAAAATAAGCCAATTACTGTAAACGGCGATGGGTCATATTTTGCCCAAACCCCTCTGCAGTTTTCAAAATGTTTGAAATGTCGGAAATTTGACTCCTGAGCGTGATTTATAATCCGAATTCTGACTTTCTGCACCTATTTTCAGTTTCAAATTACGACTTTTTATACCGAAAATATGCCAATTACTGAAAACGGCGATGGGTCATATTTTGCCCAAACCCCCCTGCAGTTTTCAAAATGTCTGAAATGCCGGAAATTTAACTCCTGAGCGTGATTTTTGAGCCAAATTCTGACTCTCTGCACCTATTTTCAGTTTCAAATTACGACGTTTCATACTGAAAATATGCCAATTACTGTAAACGGCGATGGGTCATATTTTGCCCAAACCCCCCCCCCCCTGCAGTTTTCAAAATGTCTTAAATGTCGGGAATTTGACTCCTGAGCGTGATTTTTGAGCCGAATTCTGACTCTCTGCACCTATTTTCAGTTTCAAATTACGACTTTTTATACCGAAAATATGCCAATTACTGTAAACGGCGATGGGTCATATTTTGCCCAAACCCCTCTGCAGTTTTCAAAATGTTTGAAATGTCGGAAATTTGACTCCTGAGCGTGATTTATAATCCGAATTCTGACTTTCTGCACCTATTTTCAGTTTCAAATTACGACTTTTTATACCGAAAATATGCCAATTACTGAAAACGGCGATGGGTCATATTTTGACAAACCCCCCTGCAGTTTTCAAAATGTCTGAAATGCCGATAATTTGACTCCTGAGCGTGATTTTCGAGCCGAATTTTGACTCTGCACCTATTTTCAGTTTCAAATTACGACGTTTCATAGCGAAAGTATGCCAATTACTGAAAACGGCGATGGGTCATATTTTTGCCAAACCCCCATGCAGTTTTCAAAATGTATGAAATGTCGGAAATTTGACTCCTGAGCGTGATTTTTGAGCCGAATTCTGACACTCTGCACCTATTTTCAGTTTCAAATTACGACTTTTTATACCGAAAATATGCCAATTACTGAAAACGGCGATGGGTCATATTTTGCCCAAACCCCCCTGCAGTTTTCAAAATGTATGAAATGTCGGAAATTTGACTCCTGAGCGTGATTTTTGAGCCGAATTCTGACACTCTGCACCTATTTTCAGTTTCAAATTACGACGTTTCATACAAAAAATATGCCAATTACTGAAAACGGCGATGGGTCATATTTTGCCCAAACCCCCCAGCAGTTTTCAAAATGTCTGAAATGTCGGAAATTTGACTCCTGGGCGTGATTTTTGAACGGAATTCTGACTCTCTGCACATATTTTCAGTTTCAAATTACGACGTTTCATACCGAAAATATGCCAATTACTGAAAACGGCGATGGGTCATATTTTGCCCAAACCCCCCCCCCCCCCCCCTGCAGTTTTCAAAATGTCTTAAATGTCGGGAATTTGACTCCTGAGCGTGATTTTTGAGCCGAATTCTGACTCTCTGCACCTATTTTCAGTTTCAAATTACGACTTTTTATACCGAAAATATGCCAATTACTGAAAACGGCGATGGATCATATTTTGCCCGAACCCCCCTGCAGTTTTTAAAATGTCTGAAATGCCGGAAATTTGACTCCTGAGCGTGATTTTTGAGCCAAATTCTGACTCTCTGCACCTATTTTCAGTTTCAAATTACGATGTTTCATACTGAAAATAAGCCAATTACTGTAAACGGCGATGGGTCATATTTTGCCCAAACCCCTCTGCAGTTTTCAAAATGTTTGAAATGTCGGAAATTTGACTCCTGAGCGTGATTTATAATCCGAATTCTGACTTTCTGCACCTATTTTCAGTTTCAAATTACGACTTTTTATACCGAAAATATGCCAATTACTGAAAACGGCGATGGGTCATATTTTGCCCAAACCCCCCTGCAGTTTTCAAAATGTCTGAAATGCCGGAAATTTAACTCCTGAGCGTGATTTTTGAGCCAAATTCTGACTCTCTGCACCTATTTTCAGTTTCAAATTACGACGTTTCATACTGAAAATATGCCAATTACTGTAAACGGCGATGGGTCATATTTTGCCCAAACCCCCCCCCCCCCCCTGCAGTTTTCAAAATGTCTTAAATGTCGGGAATTTGACTCCTGAGCGTGATTTTTGAGCCGAATTCTGACTCTCTGCACCTATTTTCAGTTTCAAATTACGACTTTTTATACCGAAAATATGCCAATTACTGTAAACGGCGATGGGTCATATTTTGCCCAAACCCCTCTGCAGTTTTCAAAATGTTTGAAATGTCGGAAATTTGACTCCTGAGCGTGATTTATAATCCGAATTCTGACTTTCTGCACCTATTTTCAGTTTCAAATTACGACTTTTTATACCGAAAATATGCCAATTACTGAAAACGGCGATGGGTCATATTTTGACAAACCCCCCTGCAGTTTTCAAAATGTCTGAAATGCCGATAATTTGACTCCTGAGCGTGATTTTTGAGCCGAATTTTGACTCTGCACCTATTTTCAGTTTCAAATTACGACGTTTCATAGCGAAAGTATGCCAATTACTGAAAACGGCGATGGGTCATATTTTTGCCAAACCCCCATGCAGTTTTCAAAATGTATGAAATGTCGGAAATTTGACTCCTGAGCGTGATTTTTGAGCCGAATTCTGACACTCTGCACCTATTTTCAGTTTCAAATTACGACGTTTCATACAAAAAATATGCCAATTACTGAAAACGGCGATGGGTCATATTTTGCCCAAACCCCCCAGCAGTTTTCAAAATGTCTGAAATGTCGGAAATTTGACTCCTGGGCGTGATTTTTGAACGGAATTCTGACTCTCTGCACATATTTTCAGTTTCAAATTACGACGTTTCATACCGAAAATATGCCAATTACTGAAAACGGCGATGGGTCATATTTTGCCCAAACCCCCCAGCAGTTTTCAAAATGTCTGAAATGTCGGAAATTTGACTCCTGGGCGTGATTTTTGAACGGAATTCTGACTCTCTGCACATATTTTCAGTTTCAAATTACGACGTTTCATACCGAAAATATGCCAATTACTGAAAACGGCGATGGGTCATATTTTGCCCAAACCCCCCTGCAGTTTTCAAAATGTTTGAAATGTCGGAAATTTGACTCCTGAGCGTGATTTATAATCCGAATTCTGACTTTCTGCACCTATTTTCAGTTTCAAATTACGACTTTTTATACCGAAAATATGCCAATTACTGAAAACGGCGATGGGTCATATTTTGCCCAAACCCCCCCCCCCCCTTGCAGTTTTCAAAATGTCTTAAATGTCGGGAATTTGACTCCTGAGCGTGATTTTTGAGCCGAATTCTGACTCTCTGCACCTATTTTCAGTTTCAAATTACGACTTTTTATACCGAAAATATGCCAATTACTGAAAACGGCGATGGATCATATTTTGCCCGAACCCCCCTGCAGTTTTTAAAATGTCTGAAATGCCGGAAATTTGACTCCTGAGCGTGATTTTTGAGCCAAATTCTGACTCTCTGCACCTATTTTCAGTTTCAAATTACGATGTTTCATACTGAAAATAAGCCAATTACTGTAAACGGCGATGGGTCATATTTTGCCCAAACCCCTCTGCAGTTTTCAAAATGTTTGAAATGTCGGAAATTTGACTCCTGAGCGTGATTTATAATCCGAATTCTGACTTTCTGCACCTATTTTCAGTTTCAAATTACGACTTTTTATACCGAAAATATGCCAATTACTGAAAACGGCGATGGGTCATATTTTGCCCAAACCCCCCTGCAGTTTTCAAAATGTCTGAAATGCCGGAAATTTAACTCCTGAGCGTGATTTTTGAGCCAAATTCTGACTCTCTGCACCTATTTTCAGTTTCAAATTACGACGTTTCATACTGAAAATATGCCAATTACTGTAAACGGCGATGGGTCATATTTTGCCCAAACCCCCCCCCCCCCCTGCAGTTTTCAAAATGTCTTAAATGTCGGGAATTTGACTCCTGAGCGTGATTTTTGAGCCGAATTCTGACTCTCTGCACCTATTTTCAGTTTCAAATTACGACTTTTTATACCGAAAATATGCCAATTACTGTAAACGGCGATGGGTCATATTTTGCCCAAACCCCTCTGCAGTTTTCAAAATGTTTGAAATGTCGGAAATTTGACTCCTGAGCGTGATTTATAATCCGAATTCTGACTTTCTGCACCTATTTTCAGTTTCAAATTACGACTTTTTATACCGAAAATATGCCAATTACTGAAAACGGCGATGGGTCATATTTTGACAAACCCCCCTGCAGTTTTCAAAATGTCTGAAATGCCGATAATTTGACTCCTGAGCGTGATTTTTGAGCCGAATTTTGACTCTGCACCTATTTTCAGTTTCAAATTACGACGTTTCATAGCGAAAGTATGCCAATTACTGAAAACGGCGATGGGTCATATTTTTGCCAAACCCCCATGCAGTTTTCAAAATGTATGAAATGTCGGAAATTTGACTCCTGAGCGTGATTTTTGAGCCGAATTCTGACACTCTGCACCTATTTTCAGTTTCAAATTACGACGTTTCATACAAAAAATATGCCAATTACTGAAAACGGCGATGGGTCATATTTTGCCCAAACCCCCCAGCAGTTTTCAAAATGTCTGAAATGTCGGAAATTTGACTCCTGGGCGTGATTTTTGAACGGAATTCTGACTCTCTGCACATATTTTCAGTTTCAAATTACGACGTTTCATACCGAAAATATGCCAATTACTGAAAACGGCGATGGGTCATATTTTGCCCAAACCCCCCCCCCCCCTGCAGTTTTCAAAATGTCTTAAATGTCGGGAATTTGACTCCTGAGCGTGATTTTTGAGCCGAATTCTGACTCTCTGCACCTATTTTCAGTTTCAAATTACGACTTTTTATACCGAAAATATGCCAATTACTGAAAACGGCGATGGATCATATTTTGCCCGAACCCCCCTGCAGTTTTTAAAATGTCTGAAATGCCGGAAATTTGACTCCTGAGCGTGATTTTTGAGCCAAATTCTGACTCTCTGCACCTATTTTCAGTTTCAAATTACGATGTTTCACACTGAAAATATGCCAATTACTGTAAACGGCGATGGGTCATATTTTGCCCAAACCCCTCTGCAGTTTTCAAAATGTCTGAAATGCCGGAAATTTGACTCCTGAGCGTGATTTTTGAGCCAAATTCTGACTCTCTGCACCTATTTTCAGTTTCAAATTACGACGTTTCATACTGAAAATATGCCAATTACTGTAAACGGCGATGGGTCATATTTTGCCCAAACCCCCCCCCCCCCTGCAGTTTTCAAAATGTCTTAAATGTCGGGAATTTGACTCCTGAGCGTGATTTTTGAGCCGAATTCTGACTCTCTGCACCTATTTTCAGTTTCAAATTACGACTTTTTATACCGAAAATATGCCAATTACTGTAAACGGCGATGGGTCATATTTTGCCCAAACCCCCCTGCAGTTTTCAAAATGTCTGAAATTTGACTCCTGAGCGTGATTTTTGAGCCGAATTTTGACTCTGCACCTATTTTCAGTTTCAAATTACGACGTTTCATAGCGAAAGTATGCCAATTACTGAAAACGGCGATGGGTCATATTTTTGCCAAACCCCCATGCAGTTTTCAAAATGTCTGAAATGCCGGAAATTTGACTCCTGAGCGTGATTTTTGAGCCGAATTCTGACTCTCTGCACCTATTTTCAGTTTCAAATTACGACGTTTCATACTGAAAATATGCCAATTACTGTAAACGGCGATGGGTCATATTTTGCCCAAACCCCTCTGCAGTTTTCAAAATGTTTGCAATGTCGGAAATTTGAATCCTGAGCGTGATTTTTTATCCGAATTCTGACTTTCTGCACCTATTTTCAGTTTCAAATTACGACTTTTTATACCGAAAATATGCCAATTACTGAAAACGGCGATGGGTCATATTTTGCCCGAACCCCCCTGCAGTTTTTAAAATGTCTGAAATGCCGGAAATTTGACTCCTGAGCGTGATTTTTGAGCCGAATTCTGACTCTCTGCACCTATTTTCAGTTTCAAATTACGATGTTTCATACTGAAAATATGCCAATATGTAAACGGCGATGGGTCATATTTTGCCCAAACCCCTCTGCAGTTTTCAAAATGTTTGCAATGTCGGAAATTTGACTCCTGAGCGTGATTTTTTATCCGAATTCTGACTTTCTGCACCTATTTTCAGTTTCAAATTACGACTTTTTATACCGAAAATATGCCAATTACTGAAGACGGCGATGGGGTCATATTTTGCCCAAACCTCCCTGCAGTTTTCAAAATGTCTGAAATGTCGGAAATTTGACTCCTGAGCGTGATTTTTTAGCCGAATTCTGACTCTCTGCACCTATTTTCAGTTTCAAATTACGACTTTTTATACCGAAAATATGCCAATTACTGAAAACGGCGATGGGTCATATTTTGCCCAAACCCCCCTGCAGTTTTCAAAATGTATGAAATGTCGGAAATTTGACTCCTGAGCGTGATTTTTGAGCCGAATTCTGACACTCTGCACCTATTTTCAGTTTCAAATTACGACGTTTCATACAAAAAATATGCCAATTACTGAAAACGGCGATGGGTCATATTTTGCCCAAACCCCCCAGCAGTTTTCAAAATGTCTGAAATGTCGGAAATTTGACTCCTGGGCGTGATTTTTGAACGGAATTCTGACTCTCTGCACATATTTTCAGTTTCAAATTACGACGTTTCATACCGAAAATATGCCAATTACTGAAAACGGCGATGGGTCATATTTTGCCCAAACCCCCCCCCCCCCTGCAGTTTTCAAAATGTCTTAAATGTCGGGAATTTGACTCCTGAGCGTGATTTTTGAGCCGAATTCTGACTCTCTGCACCTATTTTCAGTTTCAAATTACGACTTTTTATACCGAAAATTTGCCAATTACTGAAAACGGCGATGGATCATATTTTGCCCGAACCCCCCTGCAGTTTTTAAAATGTCTGAAATGCCGGAAATTTGACTCCTGAGCGTGATTTTTGAGCCAAATTCTGACTCTCTGCACCTATTTTCAGTTTCAAATTACGATGTTTCATACTGAAAATATGCCAATTACTGTAAACGGCGATGGGTCATATTTTGCCCAAACCCCTCTGCAGTTTTCAAAATGTTTGAAATGTCGGAAATTTGACTCCTGAGCGTGATTTTTAATCCGAATTCTGACTTTCTGCACCTATTTTCAGTTTCAAATTACGACTTTTTATACCGAAAATATGCCAATTACTGAAAACGGCGATGGGTCATATTTTGACAAACCCCCCTGCAGTTTTCAAAATGTCTGAAATGCCGATAATTTGACTCCTGAGCGTGATTTTTGAGCCGAATTCTGACTCTCTGCACCTATTTTCAGTTTCAAATTACGATGTTTCATACTGAAAATATGCCAATTACTGTAAACGGCGATGGGTCATATTTTGCCCAAACCCCTCTGCAGTTTTCAAAATGTTTGCAATTTCGGAAATTTGACTCCTGAGCGTGATTTTTTATCCGAATTCTGACTTTCTGCACCTATTTTCAGTTTCAAATTACGACTTGTTATACCGAAACTATGCCAATTACTGAAAACGGCGATGGGTCATATTTTGGCCAAACCCCCCTGCAGTTTTCAAAATGTCTGAAATTTGACTCCTGAGCGTGATTTTTGAGCCGAATTTTGACTCTCTGCACCTATTTTCAGTTTCAAATTACGACGTTTCATAGCGAAAGTATGCCAATTACTGAAAACGGCGATGGGTCATATTTTTGCCAAACCCCCATGCAGTTTTCAAAATGTCTGAAATGCCGGAAATTTGACTCCTGAGCGAGATTTTTGAGCCGAATTCTGTCTCTCTGCACCTATTTTCAGTTTCAAATTACGACGTTTCATACTGAAAATATGCCAATTACTGTAAACGGCGATGGGTCATATTTTGCCCAAACCCCTCTGCAGTTTTCAAAATGTTTGCAATGTCGGAAATTTGACTCCTGAGCGTGATTTTTTATCCGAATTCTGACTTTCTGCACCTATTTTCAGTTTCAAATTACGACTTTTTATACCGAAAGTATGCCAATTACTGAAAACGGCGATGGGTCATATTTTTGCCAAACCCCCCTGCAGTTTTCAAAATGTCTGAAATTTGACTCCTGAGCGTGATTTTTGAGCCGAGTTCTGACTCTCTGCACCGATTTTCCGTTTCAAATTACGACTTTTTATACCGAAAATATGCCAATTACTGAAGACGGCGATGGGGTCATATTTTGCCCAAACCTCCCTGCAGTTTTCAAAATGTCTGAAATGTCGGAAATTTGACTCCTGAGCGTGATTTCTTAGCCGAATTCTGACTCTCTGCACCTATTTTCAGTTTCAAATTACGACTTTTTATACCGAAAATATGCCAATTACTGAAAACGGCGATGGGTCATATTTTGCCCAAACCCCCCTGCAGTTTTCAAAATGTATGAAATGTCGGAAATTTGACTCCTGAGCGTGATTTTTGAGCCGAATTCTGACACTCTGCACCTATTTTCAGTTTCAAATTACGACGTTTCATACAAAAAATATGCCAATTACTGAAAACGGCGATGGGTCATATTTTGCCCAAACCCCCCAGCAGTTTTCAAAATGTCTGAAATGTCGGAAATTTGACTCCTGGGCGTGATTTTTGAACGGAATTCTGACTCTCTGCACATATTTTCAGTTTCAAATTACGACGTTTCATACCGAAAATATGCCAATTACTGAAAACGGTGATGGGTCATATTTTGCCCAAACCCCCCCCCCCCTGCAGTTTTCAAAATGTCTTAAATGTCGGGAATTTGACTCCTGAGCGTGATTTTTGAGCCGAATTCTGACTCTCTGCACCTATTTTCAGTTTCAAATTACGACTTTTTATACCGAAAATATGCCAATTACTGAAAACGGCGATGGATCATATTTTGCCCAAACCCCCCTGCAGTTTTTAAAATGTCTGAAATGCCGGAAATTTGACTCCTGAGCGTGATTTTTGAGCCAAATTCTGACTCTCTGCACCTATTTTCAGTTTCAAATTACGATGTTTCATACTGAAAATATGCCAATTACTGTAAACGGCGATGGGTCATATTTTGCCCAAACCCCTCTGCAGTTTTCAAAATGTTTGAAATGTCGGAAATTTGACTCCTGAGCGTGATTTTTAATCCGAATTCTGACTTTCTGCACCTATTTTCAGTTTCAAATTACGACTTTTTATACCGAAAATATGCCAATTACTGAAAACGGCGATGGGTCGTATTTTGACAAACCCCCCTGCAGTTTTCAAAATGTCTGAAATGCCGATAATTTGACTCCTGAGCGTGATTTTTGAGCCGAATTCTGACTCTCTGCACCTATTTTCAGTTTCAAATTACAATGTTTCATACTGAAAATATGCCAATTACTGTAAACGGCGATGGGTCATATTTTGCCCAAACCCCTCTGCAGTTTTCAAAATGTTTGCAATGTCGGAAATTTGACTCCTGAGCGTGATTTTTTATCCGAATTCTTACTTTCTGCACCTATTTTCAGTTTCAAATTACGACTTGTTATACCGAAACTATGCCAATTACTGAAAACGGCGATGGGTCATATTTTGGCCAAACCCCCCTGCAGTTTTCAAAATGTCTGAAATTTGACTCCTGAGCGTGATTTTTGAGCCGAATTTTGACTCTCTGCACCTATTTTCAGTTTCAAATTACGACGTTTCATAGCGAAAGTATGCCAATTACTGAAAACGGCGATGGGTCATATTTTTGCCAAACCCCCATGCAGTTTTCAAAATGTCTGAAATGCCGGAAATTTGACTCCTGAGCGAGATTTTTGAGCCGAATTCTGTCTCTCTGCACCTATTTTCAGTTTCAAATTACGACGTTTCATACTGAAAATATGCCAATTACTGTAAACGGCGATGGGTCATATTTTGCCCAAACCCCTCTGCAGTTTTCAAAATGTTTGCAATGTCGGAAATTTGACTCCTGAGCGTGATTTTTTATCCGAATTCTGACTTTCTGCACCTATTTTCAGTTTCAAATTACGACTTTTTATACCGAAAATATGCCAATTACTGAAAACGGCGATGGGTCATATTTTGCCCGAACCCCCCTGCAGTTTTTAAAATGTCTGAAATGCCGGAAATTTGACTCCTGAGCGTGATTTTTGAGCCGAATTCTGACTCTCTGCACCTATTTTCAGTTTCAAATTACGATGTTTCATACTGAAAATATGCCAATTACTGTAAACGGCGATGGGTCATATTTTGCCCAAACCCCTCTGCAGTTTTCAAAATGTTTGAAATGTCGGAAATTTGACTCCTGAGCGTGATTTTTAATCCGAATTCTGACTTTCTGCACCTATTTTCAGTTTCAAATTACGACTTTTTATACCGAAAATATGCCAATTACTGAAAACGGCGATGGGTCATATTTTGACAAACCCCCCTGCAGTTTTCAAAATGTCTGAAATGCCGGAAATTTGACTCCTGAGCGTGATTTTTGAGCCGAATTCTGACTCTCTGCACCTATTTTCAGTTTCAAATTACGATGTTTCATACTGAAAATATGCCAATTACTGTAAACGGCGATGGGTCATATTTTGCCCAAACCCCTCTGCAGTTTTCAAAATGTTTGCAATGTCGGAAATTTGACTCCTGAGCGTGATTTTTTATCCGAATTCTGACTTTCTGCACCTATTTTCAGTTTCAAATTACGACTTTTTATACCGAAAATATGCCAATTACTGAAAACGGCGATGGGTCATATTTTGGCCAAACCCCCCTGCAGTTTTCAAAATGTCTGAAATTTGACTCCTGAGCGTGATTTTTGAGCCGAATTTTGACTCTGCACCTATTTTCAGTTTCAAATTACGACGTTTCATAGCGAAAGTATGCCAATTACTGAAAACGGCGATGGGTCATATTTTTGCCAAACCCCCATGCAGTTTTCAAAATGTCTGAAATGCCGGAAATTTGACTCCTGAGCGTGATTTTTGAGCCGAATTCTGACTCTCTGCACCTATTTTCAGTTTCAAATTACGACGTTTCATACTGAAAATATGCCAATTACTGTAAACGGCGATGGGTCATATTTTGCCCAAACCCCTCTGCAGTTTTCAAAATGTTTGCAATGTCGGAAATTTGACTCCTGAGCGTGATTTTTTATCCGAATTCTGACTTTCTGCACCTATTTTCAGTTTCAAATTACGACTTTTTATACCGAAAATATGCCAATTACTGAAAACGGCGATGGGTCATATTTTGCCCGAACCCCCCTGCAGTTTTTAAAATGTCTGAAATGCCGGAAATTTGACTCCTGAGCGTGATTTTTGAGCCGAATTCTGACTCTCTGCACCTATTTTCAGTTTCAAATTACGACTTTTTATACCGAAAATATGCCAATTACTGAAAACGGCGATGGGTCATATTTTGGCCAAACCCCCCTGCAGTTTTCAAAATGTCTGAAATTTGACTCCTGAGCGTGATTTTTGAGCCGAATTTTGATTCTCTGCACCTATTTTCAGTTTCAAATTACGACGTTTCATAGCGAAAGTATGCCAATTACTGAAAACGGCAATGGGTCATATTTTTGCCAAACCCCCCTGCAGTTTTCAAAATGTCTGAAATTTGACTCCTGAGCGTGATTTTTGAGCCGAATTCTGACTCTCTGCACCGATTTTCCGTTTCAAATTACGACTTTTTATACCGAAAATATGCCAATTACTGAAGACGGCGATGGGGTCATATTTTGCCCAAACCTCCCTGCAGTTTTCAAAATGTCTGAAATGTCGGAAATTTGACTCCTGAGCGTGATTTTTTAGCCGAATTCTGACTCTGCACCTATTTTCAGTTTCAAATTACGACTTTTTATACCGAAAATATGCCAATTACTGAAAACGGCGATGGGTCATATTTTGCCCAAACCCCCCTGCAGTTTTCAAAATGTATGAAATGTCGGAAATTTGACTCCTGAGCGTGATTTTTGAGCCGAATTCTGACACTCTGCACCTATTTTCAGTTTCAAATTACGACGTTTCATACAAAAAATATGCCAATTACTGAAAACGGCGATGGGTCATATTTTGCCCAAACCCCCCAGCAGTTTTCAAAATGTCTGAAATGTCGGAAATTTGACTCCTGGGCGTGATTTTTGAACGGAATTCTGACTCTCTGCACATATTTTCAGTTTCAAATTACGACGTTTCATACCGAAAATATGCCAATTACTGAAAACGGCGATGGGTCATATTTTGCCCAAACCCCCCCCCCCCTGCAGTTTTCAAAATGTCTTAAATGTCGGGAATTTGACTCCTGAGCGTGATTTTTGAGCCGAATTCTGACTCTCTGCACCTATTTTCAGTTTCAAATTACGACTTTTTATACCGAAAATATGCCAATTACTGAAAACGGCGATGGATCATATTTTGCCCGAACCCCCCTGCAGTTTTTAAAATGTCTGAAATGCCGGAAATTTGACTCCTGAGCGTGATTTTTGAGCCAAATTCTGACTCTCTGCACCTATTTTCAGTTTCAAATTACGATGTTTCATACTGAAAATATGCCAATTACTGTAAACGGCGATGGGTCATATTTTGCCCAAACCCCTCTGCAGTTTTCAAAATGTTTGAAATGTCGGAAATTTGACTCCTGAGCGTGATTTTTAATCCGAATTCTGACTTTCTGCACCTATTTTCAGTTTCAAATTACGACTTTTTATACCGAAAATATGCCAATTACTGAAAACGGCGATGGGTCATATTTTGACAAACCCCCCTGCAGTTTTCAAAATGTCTGAAATGCCGATAATTTGACTCCTGAGCGTGATTTTTGAGCCGAATTCTGACTCTCTGCACCTATTTTCAGTTTCAAATTACGATGTTTCATACTGAAAATATGCCAATTACTGTAAACGGCGATGGGTCATATTTTGCCCAAACCCCTCTGCAGTTTTCAAAATGTTTGCAATTTCGGAAATTTGACTCCTGAGCGTGATTTTTTATCCGAATTCTGACTTTCTGCACCTATTTTCAGTTTCAAATTACGACTTGTTATACCGAAACTATGCCAATTACTGAAAACGGCGATGGGTCATATTTTGGCCAAACCCCCCTGCAGTTTTCAAAATGTCTGAAATTTGACTCCTGAGCGTGATTTTTGAGCCGAATTTTGACTCTCTGCACCTATTTTCAGTTTCAAATTACGACGTTTCATAGCGAAAGTATGCCAATTACTGAAAACGGCGATGGGTCATATTTTTGCCAAACCCCCATGCAGTTTTCAAAATGTCTGAAATGTCGGAAATTTGACTCCTGAGCGAGATTTTTGAGCCGAATTCTGTCTCTCTGCACCTATTTTCAGTTTCAAATTACGACGTTTCATACTGAAAATATGCCAATTACTGTAAACGGTGATGGGTCATATTTTGCCCAAACCCCTCTGCAGTTTTCAAAATGTTTGCAATGTCGGAAATTTGACTCCTGAGCGTGATTTTTTATCCGAATTCTGACTTTCTGCACCTATTTTCAGTTTCAAATTACGACTTTTTATACCGAAAATATGCCAATTACTGAAAACGGCGATGGGTCATATTTTGGCCAAACCCCCCTGCAGTTTTCAAAATGTCTGAAATTTGACTCCTGAGCGTGATTTTTGAGCCGAATTTTGACTCTCTGCACCTATTTTCAGTTTCAAATTACGACGTTTCATAGCGAAAGTATGCCAATTACTGAAAACGGCGATGGGTCATATTTTTGCCAAACCCCCCTGCAGTTTTCAAAATGTCTGAAATTTGACTCCTGAGCGTGATTTTTGAGCCGAATTCTGACTCTCTGCACCGATTTTCCGTTTCAAATTACGACTTTTTATACCGAAAATATGCCAATTACTGAAGACGGCGATGGGGTCATATTTTGCCCAAACCTCCCTGCAGTTTTCAAAATGTCTGAAATGTCGGAAATTTGACTCCTGAGCGTGATTTTTTAGCCGAATTCTGACTCTCTGCACCTATTTTCAGTTTCAAATTACGACTTTTTATACCGAAAATATGCCAATTACTGAAAACGGCGATGGGTCATATTTTGCCCAAACCCCCCTGCAGTTTTCAAAATGTATGAAATGTCGGAAATTTGACTCCTGAGCGTGATTTTTGAGCCGAATTCTGACACTCTGCACCTATTTTCAGTTTCAAATTACGACGTTTCATACAAAAAATATGCCAATTACTGAAAACGGCGATGGGTCATATTTTGCCCAAACCCCCCAGCAGTTTTCAAAATGTCTGAAATGTCGGAAATTTGACTCCTGGGCGTGATTTTTGAACGGAATTCTGACTCTCTGCACATATTTTCAGTTTCAAATTACGACGTTTCATACCGAAAATATGCCAATTACTGAAAACGGCGATGGGTCATATTTTGCCCCCCCCCCCCCCCCTGCAGTTTTCAAAATGTCTTAAATGTCGGGAATTTGACTCCTGAGCGTGATTTTTGAGCCGAATTCTGACTCTCTGCACCTATTTTCAGTTTCAAATTACGACTTTTTATACCGAAAATATGCCAATTACTGAAAACGGCGATGGATCATATTTTGCCCGAACCCCCCTGCAGTTTTTAAAATGTCTGAAATGCCGGAAATTTGACTCCTGAGCGTGATTTTTGAGCCAAATTCTGACTCTCTGCACCTATTTTCAGTTTCAAATTACGATGTTTCATACTGAAAATATGCCAATTACTGTAAACGGCGATGGGTCATATTTTGCCCAAACCCCTCTGCAGTTTTCAAAATGTTTGAAATGTCGGAAATTTGACTCCTGAGCGTGATTTATAATCCGAATTCTGACTTTCTGCACCTATTTTCAGTTTCAAATTACGACTTTTTATACCGAAAATATGCCAATTACTGAAAACGGCGATGGGTCATATTTTGACAAACCCCCCTGCAGTTTTCAAAATGTCTGAAATGCCGATAATTTGACTCCTGAGCGTGATTTTTGAGCCGAATTCTGACTCTCTGCACCTATTTTCAGTTTCAAATTACGATGTTTCATACTGAAAATATGCCAATTACTGTAAACGGCGATGGGTCATATTTTGCCCAAACCCCTCTGCAGTTTTCAAAATGTTTGCAATGTCGGAAATTTGACTCCTGAGCGTGATTTTTTATCCGAATTCTTACTTTCTGCACCTATTTTCAGTTTCAAATTACGACTTGTTATACCGAAACTATGCCAATTACTGAAAACGGCGATGGGTCATATTTTGGCCAAACAACCCTGCAGTTTTCAAAATGTCTGAAATTTGACTCCTGAGCGTGATTTTTGAGCCGAATTTTGACTCTCTGCACCTATTTTCAGTTTCAAATTACGACGTTTCATAGCGAAAGTATGCCAATTACTGAAAACGGCGATGGGTCATATTTTTGCCAAACCCCCATGCAGTTTTCAAAATGTCTGAAATGCCGGAAATTTGACTCCTGAGCGAGATTTTTGAGCCGAATTCTGTCTCTCTGCACCTATTTTCAGTTTCAAATTACGACGTTTCATACTGAAAATATGCCAATTACTGTAAACGGCGATGGGTCATATTTTGCCCAAACCCCTCTGCAGTTTTCAAAATGTTTGCAATGTCGGAAATTTGACTCCTGAGCGTGATTTTTTATCCTAATTCTGACTTTCTGCACCTATTTTCAGTTTCAAATTACGACTTTTTATACCGAAAATATGCCAATTACTGAAAACGGCGATGGGTCATATTTTGCCCGAACCCCCCTGCAGTTTTTAAAATGTCTGAAATGCCGGAAATTTGAATCCTGAGCGTGATTTTTGAGCCGAATTCTGACTCTCTGCACCTATTTTCAGTTTCAAATTACGATGTTTCATACTGAAAATATGCCAATTACTGTAAACGGCGATGGGTCATATTTTGCCCAAACCCCTCTGCAGTTTTCAAAATGTTTGAAATGTCGGAAATTTGACTCCTGAGCGTGATTTTTAATCCGAATTCTGACTTTCTGCACCTATTTTCAGTTTCAAATTACGACTTTTTATACCGAAAATATGCCAATTACTGAAAACGGCGATGGGTCATATTTTGACAAACCCCCCTGCAGTTTTCAAAATGTCTGAAATGCCGGAAATTTGACTCCTGAGCGTGATTTTTGAGCCGAATTCTGACTCTCTGCACCTATTTTCAGTTTCAAATTACGATGTTTCATACTGAAAATATGCCAATTACTGTATACGGCGATGGGTCATATTTTGCCCAAACCCCTCTGCAGTTTTCAAAATGTTTGCAATGTCGAAAATTTGACTCCTGAGCGTGATTTTTTATCCGAATTCTGACTTTCTGCACCTATTTTCAGTTTCAAATTACGACTTTTTATACCGAAAATATGCCAATTACTGAAAACGGCGATGGGTCATATTTTGGCCAAACCCCCCTGCAGTTTTCAAAATGTCTGAAATTTGACTCCTGAGCGTGATTTTTGAGCCGAATTTTGACTCTGCACCTATTTTCAGTTTCAAATTACGACGTTTCATAGCGAAAGTATGCCAATTACTGAAAACGGCGATGGGTCATATTTTTGCCAAACCCCCATGCAGTTTTCAAAATGTCTGAAATGCCGGAAATTTGACTCCTGAGCGTGATTTTTGAGCCGAATTCTGACTCTCTGCACCTATTTTCAGTTTCAAATTACGACGTTTCATACTGAAAATATGCCAATTACTGTAAACGGCGATGGGTCATATTTTGCCCAAACCCCTCTGCAGTTTTCAAAATGTTTGCAATGTCGGAAATTTGACTCCTGAGCGTGATTTTTTATCCGAATTCTGACTTTCTGCACCTATTTTCAGTTTCAAATTACGACTTTTTATACCGAAAATATGCCAATTACTGAAAACGGCGATGGGTCATATTTTGCCCGAACCCCCCTGCAGTTTTTAAAATGTCTGAAATGCCGGAAATTTGACTCCTGAGCGTGATTTTTGAGCCGAATTCTGACTCTCTGCACCTATTTTCAGTTTCAAATTACGATGTTTCATACTGAAAATATGCCAATTACAGTAAACGGCGATGAGTCATATTTTGCCCAAACCCCTCTGCAGTTTTCAAAATGTTTGCAATGTCGGAAATTTGACTCCTGAGCGTGATTTTTGAGCCAAAATTCTGACTCTCTGCACCTATTTTCAGTTTCAAATTACGACGTTTCTTACTGAAAATATGCCAATTACTGTAAACGGCGATGGGTCATATTTTGCCCAAACCCCTCTGCAGTTTTCAAAATGTTTGCAATGTCGGAAATTTGACTCCTGAGCGTGATTTTTTATCCGAATTCTGACTTTCTGCACCTATTTTCAGTTTCAAATTACGACTTTTTATACCGAAAATATGCCAATTACTGAAAACGGCGATGGGTCATATTTTGGCCAAACCCCCCTGCAGTTTTCAAAATGTCTGAAATTTGACTCCTGAGCGTGATTTTTGAGCCGAATTTTGACTCTCTGCACCTATTTTCAGTTTCAAATTACGACGTTTCATAGCGAAAGTATGCCAATTACTGAAAACGGCGATGGGTCATATTTTTGCCAAACCCCCCTGCAGTTTTCAAAATGTCTGAAATTTGACTCCTGAGCGTTATTTTTGAGCCGAATTCTGACTCTCTGCACCGATTTTCCGTTTCAAATTACGACTTTTTATACCGAAAATATGCCAATTACTGAAGACGGCGATGGGGTCATATTTTGCCCAAACCTCCCTGCAGTTTTCAAAATGTCTGAAATGTCGGAAATTTGACTCCTGAGCGTGATTTTTTAGCCGAATTCTGACTCTCTGCACCTATTTTCAGTTTCAAATTACGACTTTTTATACCGAAAATATGCCAATTACTGAAAACGGCGATGGGTCATATTTTGCCCAAACCCCCCTGCAGTTTTCAAAATGTATGAAATGTCGGAAATTTGACTCCTGAGCGTGATTTTTGAGCCGAATTCTGACACTCTGCACCTATTTTCAGTTTCAAATTACGACGTTTCATACAAAAAATATGCCAATTACTGAAAACGGCGATGGGTCATATTTTGCCCAAACCCCCCAGCAGTTTTCAAAATGTCTGAAATGTCGGAAATTTGACTCCTGGGCGTGATTTTTGAACGGAATTCTGACTCTCTGCACATATTTTCAGTTTCAAATTACGACGTTTCATACCGAAAATATGCCAATTACTGAAAACGGCGATGGGTCATATTTTGCCCCCCCCCCCCCCTGCAGTTTTCAAAATGTCTTAAATGTCGGGAATTTGACTCCTGAGCGTGATTTTTGAGCCGAATTCTGACTCTCTGCACCTATTTTCAGTTTCAAATTACGACTTTTTATACCGAAAACATGCCAATTACTGAAAACGGCGATGGATCATATTTTGCCCGAACCCCCCTGCAGTTTTTAAAATGTCTGAAATGCCGGAAATTTGACTCCTGAGCGTGATTTTTGAGCCAAATTCTGACTCTCTGCACCTATTTTCAGTTTCAAATTACGATGTTTCATACTGAAAATATGCCAATTACTGTAAACGGCGATGGGTCATATTTTGCCCAAACCCCTCTGCAGTTTTCAAAATGTTTGAAATGTCGGAAATTTGACTCCTGAGCGTGATTTATAATCCGAATTCTGACTTTCTGCACCTATTTTCAGTTTCAAATTACGACTTTTTATACCGAAAATATGCCAATTACTGAAAACGGCGATGGGTCATATTTTGACAAACCCCCCTGCAGTTTTCAAAATGTCTGAAATGCCGATAATTTGACTCCTGAGCGTGATTTTTGAGCCGAATTCTGACTCTCTGCACCTATTTTCAGTTTCAAATTACGATGTTTCATACTGAAAATATGCCAATTACTGTAAACGGCGATGGGTCATATTTTGCCCAAACCCCTCTGCAGTTTTCAAAATGTTTGCAATGTCGGAAATTTGACTCCTGAGCGTGATTTTTTATCCGAATTCTTACTTTCTGCACCTATTTTCAGTTTCAAATTACGACTTGTTATACCGAAACTATGCCAATTACTGAAAACGGCGATGGGTCATATTTTGGCCAAACAACCCTGCAGTTTTCAAAATGTCTGAAATTTGACTCCTGAGCGTGATTTTTGAGCCGAATTTTGACTCTCTGCACCTATTTTCAGTTTCAAATTACGACGTTTCATAGCGAAAGTATGCCAATTACTGAAAACGGCGATGGGTCATATTTTTGCCAAACCCCCATGCAGTTTTCAAAATGTCTGAAATGCCGGAAATTTGACTCCTGAGCGAGATTTTTGAGCCGAATTCTGTCTCTCTGCACCTATTTTCAGTTTCAAATTACGACGTTTCATACTGAAAATATGCCAATTACTGTAAACGGCGATGGGTCATATTTTGCCCAAACCCCTCTGCAGTTTTCAAAATGTTTGCAATGTCGGAAATTTGACTCCTGAGCGTGATTTTTTATCCTAATTCTGACTTTCTGCACCTATTTTCAGTTTCAAATTACGACTTTTTATACCGAAAATATGCCAATTACTGAAAACGGCGATGGGTCATATTTTGCCCGAACCCCCCTGCAGTTTTTAAAATGTCTGAAATGCCGGAAATTTGAATCCTGAGCGTGATTTTTGAGCCGAATTCTGACTCTCTGCACCTATTTTCAGTTTCAAATTACGATGTTTCATACTGAAAATATGCCAATTACTGTAAACGGCGATGGGTCATATTTTGCCCAAACCCCTCTGCAGTTTTCAAAATGTTTGAAATGTCGGAAATTTGACTCCTGAGCGTGATTTTTAATCCGAATTCTGACTTTCTGCACCTATTTTCAGTTTCAAATTACGACTTTTTATACCGAAAATATGCCAATTACTGAAAACGGCGATGGGTCATATTTTGACAAACCCCCCTGCAGTTTTCAAAATGTCTGAAATGCCGGAAATTTGACTCCTGAGCGTGATTTTTGAGCCGAATTCTGACTCTCTGCACCTATTTTCAGTTTCAAATTACGATGTTTCATACTGAAAATATGCCAATTACTGTATACGGCGATGGGTCATATTTTGCCCAAACCCCTCTGCAGTTTTCAAAATGTTTGCAATGTCGAAAATTTGACTCCTGAGCGTGATTTTTTATCCGAATTCTGACTTTCTGCACCTATTTTCAGTTTCAAATTACGACTTTTTATACCGAAAATATGCCAATTACTGAAAACGGCGATGGGTCATATTTTGGCCAAACCCCCCTGCAGTTTTCAAAATGTCTGAAATTTGACTCCTGAGCGTGATTTTTGAGCCGAATTTTGACTCTGCACCTATTTTCAGTTTCAAATTACGACGTTTCATAGCGAAAGTATGCCAATTACTGAAAACGGCGATGGGTCATATTTTTGCCAAACCCCCATGCAGTTTTCAAAATGTCTGAAATGCCGGAAATTTGACTCCTGAGCGTGATTTTTGAGCCGAATTCTGACTCTCTGCACCTATTTTCAGTTTCAAATTACGACGTTTCATACTGAAAATATGCCAATTACTGTAAACGGCGATGGGTCATATTTTGCCCAAACCCCTCTGCAGTTTTCAAAATGTTTGCAATGTCGGAAATTTGACTCCTGAGCGTGATTTTTTATCCGAATTCTGACTTTCTGCACCTATTTTCAGTTTCAAATTACGACTTTTTATACCGAAAATATGCCAATTACTGAAAACGGCGATGGGTCATATTTTGCCCGAACCCCCCTGCAGTTTTTAAAATGTCTGAAATGCCGGAAATTTGACTCCTGAGCGTGATTTTTGAGCCGAATTCTGACTCTCTGCACCTATTTTCAGTTTCAAATTACGATGTTTCATACTGAAAATATGCCAATTACAGTAAACGGCGATGAGTCATATTTTGCCCAAACCCCTCTGCAGTTTTCAAAATGTTTGCAATGTCGGAAATTTGACTCCTGAGCGTGATTTTTGAGCCAAAATTCTGACTCTCTGCACCTATTTTCAGTTTCAAATTACGACGTTTCTTACTGAAAATATGCCAATTACTGTAAACGGCGATGGGTCATATTTTGCCCAAACCCCTCTGCAGTTTTCAAAATGTTTGCAATGTCGGAAATTTGACTCCTGAGCGTGATTTTTTATCCGAATTCTGACTTTCTGCACCTATTTTCAGTTTCAAATTACGACTTTTTATACCGAAAATATGCCAATTACTGAAAACGGCGATGGGTCATATTTTGGCCAAACCCCCCTGCAGTTTTCAAAATGTCTGAAATTTGACTCCTGAGCGTGATTTTTGAGCCGAATTTTGACTCTCTGCACCTATTTTCAGTTTCAAATTACGACGTTTCATAGCGAAAGTATGCCAATTACTGAAAACGGCGATGGGTCATATTTTTGCCAAACCCCCCTGCAGTTTTCAAAATGTCTGAAATTTGACTCCTGAGCGTTATTTTTGAGCCGAATTCTGACTCTCTGCACCGATTTTCCGTTTCAAATTACGACTTTTTATACCGAAAATATGCCAATTACTGAAGACGGCGATGGGGTCATATTTTGCCCAAACCTCCCTGCAGTTTTCAAAATGTCTGAAATGTCGGAAATTTGACTCCTGAGCGTGATTTTTTAGCCGAATTCTGACTCTCTGCACCTATTTTCAGTTTCAAATTACGACTTTTTATACCGAAAATATGCCAATTACTGAAAACGGCGATGGGTCATATTTTGCCCAAACCCCCCTGCAGTTTTCAAAATGTATGAAATGTCTGAAATTTGACTCCTGAGCGTGATTTTTGAGCCGAATTCTGACACTCTGCACCTATTTTCAGTTTCAAATTACGACGTTTCATACAAAAAATATGCCAATTACTGAAAACGGCGATGGGTCATATTTTGCCCAAACCCCCCAGCAGTTTTCAAAATGTCTGAAATGTCGGAAATTTGACTTCTGGGCGTGATTTTTTAACGGAATTCTGACTCTCTGCACATATTTTCAGTTTCAAATTACGACGTTTCATACCGAAAATATGCCAATTACTGAAAACGGCGATGGGTCATATTTTGCCCAAACCCCCCCCCCCTGCAGTTTTCAAAATGTCTTAAATGTCGGGAATTTGACTCCTGAGCGTGATTTTTGAGCCGAATTCTGACTCTCTGCACCTATTTTCAGTTTCAAATTACGACTTTTTATACCGAAAATATGCCAATTACTGAAAACGGCGATGGATCATATTTTGCCCGAACCCCCCTGCAGTTTTTAAAATGTCTGAAATGCCGGAAATTTGACTCCTGAGCGTGATTTTTGAGCCAAATTCTGACTCTCTGCACCTATTTTCAGTTTCAAATTACGATGTTTCATACTGAAAATATGCCAATTACTGTAAACGGCGATGGGTCATATTTTGCCCAAACCCCTCTGCAGTTTTCAAAATGTTTGAAATGTCGGAAATTTGACTCCTGAGCGTGATTTTTAATCCGAATTCTGACTTTCTGCACCTATTTTCAGTTTCAAATTACGACTTTTTATACCGAAAATATGCCAATTACTGAAAACGGCGATGGGTCATATTTTGACAAACCCCCCTGCAGTTTTCAAAATGTCTGAAATGCCGGAAATTTGACTCCTGAGCGTGATTTTTGAGCCGAATTCTGACTCTCTGCACCTATTTTCAGTTTCAAATTACGATGTTTCATACTGAAAATATGCCAATTACTGTAAACGGCGATGGGTCATATTTTGCCCAAACCCCTCTGCAGTTTTCAAAATGTTTGCAATGTCGGAAATTTGACTCCTGAGCGTGATTTTTTATCCGAATTCTGACTTTCTGCACCTATTTTCAGTTTCAAATTACGACTTTTTATACCGAAAATATGCCAATTACTGAAAACGGCGATGGGTCATATTTTGGCCAAACCCCCCTGCAGTTTTCAAAATGTCTGAAATTTGACTCCTGAGCGTGATTTTTGAGCCGAATTTTGACTCTCTGCACCTATTTTCAGTTTCAAATTACGACGTTTCATAGCGAAAGTATGCCAATTACTGAAAACGGCGATGGGTCATATTTTTGCCAAACCCCCATGCAGTTTTCAAAATGTCTGAAATGCCGGAAATTTGACTCCTGAGCGTGATTTTTGAGCCGAATTCTGACTCTCTGCACCTATTTTCAGTTTCAAATTACGACGTTTCATACTGAAAATATGCCAATTACTGTAAACGGCGATGGGTCATATTTTGCCCAAACCCCTCTGCAGTTTTCAAAATGTTTGCAATGTCGGAAATTTGACTCCTGAGCGTGATTTTTTATCCGAATTCTGACTTTCTGCACCTATTTTCAGTTTCAAATTACGACTTTTTATACCGAAAATATGCCAATTACTGAAAACGGCGATGGGTCATATTTTGCCCGAACCCCCCTGCAGTTTTTAAAATGTCTGAAATGCCGGAAATTTGACTCCTGAGCGTGATTTTTGAGCCGAATTCTGACTCTCTGCACCTATTTTCAGTTTCAAATTACGATGTTTCATACTGAAAATATGCCAATTACAGTAAACGGCGATGAGTCATATTTTGCCCAAACCCCTCTGCAGTTTTCAAAATGTTTGAAATGTCGGAAATTTGACTCCTGAGCGTGATTTTTAATCCGAATTCTGACTTTCTGCACCTATTTTCAGTTTCAAATTACGACTTTTTATACCGAAAATATGCCAATTACTGAAAACGGCGATGGGTCATATTTTGCCCAAACCCCCCTTCAGTTTTCAAAATGTCGGAAATGCCGGAAATTTGACTCCTGAGCGTGATTTTTGAGCCAAATTCTGACTCTCTGCACCTATTTTCAGTTTCAAATTACGACGTTTCATACTGAAAATATGCCAATTACTGTAAACGGCGATGGGTCATATTTTGCCCAAACCCCTCTGCAGTTTTCAAAATGTTTGCAATGTCGGAAATTTGACTCCTGAGCGTGATTTTTTATCCGAATTCTGACTTTCTGCACCTATTTTCAGTTTCAAATTACGACTTTTTATACCGAAAATATGCCAATTACTGAAAACGGCGATGGGTCATATTTTGGCCAAACCCCCCTGCAGTTTTCAAAATGTCTGAAATTTGACTCCTGAGCGTGATTTTTGAGCCGAATTTTGACTCTCTGCACCTATTTTCAGTTTCAAATTACGACGTTTCATAGCGAAAGTATGCCAATTACTGAAAACGGCGATGGGTCATATTTTTGCCAAACCCCCCTGCAGTTTTCAAAATGTCTGAAATTTGACTCCTGAGCGTGATTTTTGAGCCGAATTCTGACTCTCTGCACCGATATTCCGTTTCAAATTACGACTTTTTATACCGAAAATATGCCAATTACTGAAGACGGCGATGGGGTCATATTTTGCCCAAACCTCCCTGCAGTTTTCAAAATGTCTGAAATGTCGGAAATTTGACTCCTGAGCGTGATTTTTTAGCCGAATTCTGACTCTCTGCACCTATTTTCAGTTTCAAATTACGACTTTTTATACCGAAAATATGCCAATTACTGAAAACGGCGATGGGTCATATTTTGCCCAAACCCCCCTGCAGTTTTCAAAATGTATGAAATGTCGGAAATTTGACTCCTGAGCGTGATTTTTGAGCCAAATTCTGACACTCTGCACCTATTTTCAGTTTCAAATTACGACGTTTCATACAAAAAATATGCCAATTACTGAAAACGGCGATGGGTCATATTTTGCCCAAACCCCCCAGCAGTTTTCAAAATGTCTGAAATGTCGGAAATTTGACTCCTGGGCGTGATTTTTGAACGGAATTCTGACTCTCTGCACATATTTTCAGTTTCAAATTACGACGTTTCATACCGAAAATATGCCAATTACTGAAAACGGCGATGGGTCATATTTTGCCCCCCCCCCCCCTGCAGTTTTCAAAATGTCTTAAATGTCGGGAATTTGACTCCTGAGCGTGATTTTTGAGCCGAATTCTGACTCTCTGCACCTATTTTCAGTTTCAAATTACGACTTTTTATACCGAAAATATGCCAATTACTGAAAACGGCGATGGATCATATTTTGCCCGAACCCCCCTGCAGTTTTTAAAATGTCTGAAATGCCGGAAATTTGACTCCTGAGCGTGATTTTTGAGCCAAATTCTGACTCTCTGCACCTATTTTCAGTTTCAAATTACGATGTTTCATACTGAAAATATGCCAATTACTGTAAACGGCGATGGGTCATATTTTGCCCAAACCCCTCTGCAGTTTTCAAAATCTTTGAAATGTCGGAAATTTGACTCCTGAGCGTGATTTATAATCCGAATTCTGACTTTCTGCACCTATTTTCAGTTTCAAATTACGACTTTTTATACCGAAAATATGCCAATTACTGAAAACGGCGATGGGTCATATTTTGCCCAAACCCCCCTGCAGTTTTCAAAATGTCTGAAATGCCGGAAATTTGACTCCTGAGCGTGATTTTTGAGCCAAATTCTGACTCTCTGCACCTATTTTCAGTTTCAAATTACGACGTTTCATACTGAAAATATGCCAATTACTGTAAACGGCGATGGGTCATATTTTGCCCAAACCCCTCTGCAGTTTTCAAAATGTTTGCAATGTCGGAAATTTGACTCCTGAGCGTGATTTTTTATCCGAATTCTGACTTTCTGCACCTATTTTCAGTTTCAAATTACGACTTTTTATACCGAAAATATGCCAATTACTGAAAACGGCGATGGGTCATATTTTGGCCAAACCCCCCTGCAGTTTTCAAAATGTCTGAAATTTGACTCCTGAGCGTGATTTTTGAGCCGAATTTTGACTCTCTGCACCTATTTTCAGTTTCAAATTACGACGTTTCATAGCGAAAGTATGCCAATTACTGAAAACGGCGATGGGTCATATTTTTGCCAAACCCCCCTGCAGTTTTCAAAATGTCTGAAATTTGACTCCTGAGCGTGATTTTTGAGCCGAATTCTGACTCTCTGCACCGATTTTCCGTTTCAAATTACGACTTTTTATACCGAAAATATGCCAATTACTGAAGACGGCGATGGGGTCATATTTTGCCCAAACCTCCCTGCAGTTTTCAAAATGTCTGAAATGTCGGAAATTTGACCCCTGAGCGTGATTTTTTAGCCGAATTCTGACTCTCTGCACCTATTTTCAGTTTCAAATTACGACTTTTTATACCGAAAATATGCCAATTACTGAAAACGGCGATGGGTCATATTTTGCCCAAACCCCCCTGCAGTTTTCAAAATGTATGAAATGTCGGAAATTTGACTCCTGAGCGTGATTTTTGAGCCGAATTCTGACACTCTGCACCTATTTTCAGTTTCAAATTACGACGTTTCATACAAAAAATATGCCAATTACTGAATCGGCGATGGGTCATATTTTGACCAAACCCCCCAGCAGTTTTCAAAATGTCTGAAATGTCGGAAATTTGACTCCTGGGCGTGATTTTTGAACGGAATTCTGACTCTCTGCACATATTTTCAGTTTCAAATTACGACGTTTCATACCGAAAATATGCCAATTACTGAAAACGGCGATGGGTCATATTTTGCCCAAACCCCCCCCCCCCCTGCAGTTTTCAAAATGTCTTAAATGTCGGGAATTTGACTCCTGAGCGTGATTTTTGAGCCGAATTCTGACTCTCTGCACCTATTTTCAGTTTCAAATTACGACTTTTTATACCGAAAATATGCCAATTACTGAAAACGGCGATGGATCATATTTTGCCCGAACCCCCCCTGCAGTTTTTAAAATGTCTGAAATGCCGGAAATTTGACTCCTGAGCGTGATTTTTGAGCCAAATTCTGACTCTCTGCACCTATTTTCAGTTTCAAATTACGATGTTTCATACTGAAAATATGCCAATTACTGTAAACGGCGATGGGTCATATTTTGCCCAAACCCCTCTGCAGTTTTCAAAATGTTTGAAATGTCGGAAATTTGACTCCTGAGCGTGATTTTTAATCCGAATTCTGACTTTCTGCACCTATTTTCTGTTTCAAATTACGACTTTTTATACCGAAAATATGCCAATTACTGAAAACGGCGATAGGTCATATTTTGCCCAAACCCCCCTGCAGTTTTCAAAATGTCTGAAATGCCGGAAATTTGACTCCTGAGCGTGATTTTTGAGCCAAATTCTGACTCTCTGCACCTATTTTCAGTTTCAAATTACGACGTTTCATACTGAAAATATGAAATTACTCTAAACGGCGATGGGTCATATTTTGCCCAAACCCCTCTGCAGTTTTCAAAATGTTTGCAATGTCGGAAATTTGACTCCTGAGCGTGATTTTTGAGCCGAATTCTGACACTCTGCACCTATTTTCAGTTTCAAATTACGACGTTTCATACAAAAAATATGCCAATTACTGAAAACGGCGATGGGTCATATTTTGCCCAAACCCCCCAGCAGTTTTTAAAATGTCTGAAATGTCGGAAATTTGACTCCTGGGCGTGATTTTTGAACGGAATTCTGACTCTCTGCACATATTTTCAGTTTCAAATTACGACGTTTCATACCGAAAATATGCCAATTACTGAAAACGGCGATGGATCATATTTTGCCCGAACCCCCCTGCAGTTTTTAAAATGTCTGAAATGCCGGAAATTTGACTCCTGAGCGTGATTTTTGAGCCAAATTCTGACTCTCTGCACCTATTTTCAGTTTCAAATTACGATGTTTCATACTGAAAATATGCCAATTACTGTAAACGGCGATGGGTCATATTTTGCCCAAACCCCTCTGCAGTTTTCAAAATGTTTGAAATGTCGGAAATTTGACTCCTGAGCGTGATTTTTAATCCGAATTCTGACTTTCTGCACCTATTTTCTGTTTCAAATTACGACTTTTTATACCGAAAATGTGCCAATTACTGAAAACGGCGATGGGTCATATTTTGCCCAAACCCCCGTGCAGTTTTCAAAATGTCTGAAATGCCGGAAATTTGACTCCTGAGCGTGATTTTTGAGCCAAATTCTGACTCTCTGCACCTATTTTCAGTTTCAAATTATGACGTTTCATACTGAAAATATGCCAATTACTGTAAACGGCGATGGGTCATATTTTGCCCAAACCCCTCTGCAGTTTTCAAAATGTTTGCAATGTGGGAAATTTGACTCCTGAGCGTGATTTTTTATCCGAATTCTGACTTTCTGCACCTATTTTCAGTTTCAAATTACGACTTTTTATACCGAAAATATGCCAATTACTGAAAACGGCGATGGGTCATATTTTGGCCAAACCCCCCTGCAGTTTTCAAAATGTCTGAAATTTGACTCCTGAGCGTGATTTTTGAGCCGAATTTTGACTCTCTGCACCTATTTTCAGTTTCAAATTACGGCGTTTCATAGCGAAAGTATGCCAATTACTGAAAACGGCGATGGGTCATATTTTTGCCAAACCCCCCTGCAGTTTTCAAAATGTCTGAAATTTGACTCCTGAGCGTGATTTTTGAGCCGAATTCTGACTCTCTGCACCGATTTTCCGTTTCAAATTACGACTTTTTATACCGAAAATATGCCAATTACTGAAGACAGCGATGGGGTCATATTTTGCCCAAACCTCCCTGCAGTTTTCGAAATGTCGGAAATTTGACTCCTGAGCGTGATTTTTTAGCCGAATTCTGACTCTCTGCACCTATTTTCAGTTTCAACTTACGACTTTTTATACCGAAAATATGCCAATTACTGAAAACGGCGATGGGTCATATTTTGCCCAAACCCCCCTGCAGTTTTCAAAATGTATGAAATGTCGGAAATTTGACTCCTGAGCGTGATTTTTGAGCCGAATTCTGACACTCTGCACCTATTTTCAGTTTGAAATTACGACGTTTCATACAAAAAATATGCCAATTACTGAAAACGGCGATGGGTCATATTTTGCCCAAACCCCCCAGCAGTTTTCAAAATGTCTGAAATGTCAGAAATTTGACTCCTGGGCGTGATTTTTGAACGGAATTCTGACTCTCTGCACATATTTTCAGTTTCAAATTACGACGTTTCATACCGAAAATATGCCAATTACTGAAAACGGCGATGGGTCATATTTTGCCCAAACCCCCCCCCCCCCCCTGCAGTTTTCAAAATGTCTTAAATGTCGGGAATTTGACTCCTGAGCGTGATTTTTGAGCCGAATTCTGACTCTCTGCACCTATTTTCAGTTTCAAATTACGACTTTTTATACCGAAAATATGCCAATTACTGAAAACGGCGATGGGTCATATTTTGCCCGAACCCCCCTGCAGTTTTTAAAATGTCTGAAATGCCGGAAATTTGACTCCTGAGCGTGATTTTTGAGCCAAATTCTGACTCTCTGCACCTATTTTCAGTTTCAAATTACGATGTTTCATACTGAAAATATGCCAATTACTGTAAACGGCGATGGGTCATATTTTGCCCAAACCCCTCTGCAGTTTTCAAAATGTTTGAAATGTCGGAAATTTGACTCCTGAGGGTGATTTTTAATCCGAATTCTGACTTTCTGCACCTATTTTCTGTTTCAAATTACGACTTTTTATACCGAAAATATGCCAATTACTGAAAACGGCGATGGGTCATATTTTGCCCAAACCCCCCTGCAGTTTTCAAAATGTCTGAAATGCCGGAAATTTGACTCCTGAGCGTGATTTTTGAGCTAAATTCTGACTCTCTGCACCTATTTTCAGTTTCAAATTACGACGTTTCATACTGAAAATATGCCAATTACTGTAAACGGCGATGGGTCATATTTTGCCCAAACCCCTCTGCAGTTTTTAAAATGTTTGCAATGTCGGAAATTTGACTCCTGAGCGTGATTCTTTATCCGAATTCTGACTTTCTGCACCTATTTTCAGTTTCAAATTATGACTTTTTATACCGAAAATATGCCAATTACTGAAAACGGCGATGGGTCATATTTTGGCCAAACCCCCCTGCAGTTTTCAAAATGTCTGAAATTTGACTCCTGAGCGTGATTTTTGAGCCGAATTTTGACTCTCTGCACCTATTTTCAGTTTCAAATTACGACGTTTCATAGCGAAAGTATGCCAATTACTGAAAACGGCGATGGGTCATATTTTTGCCAAACCCCCCTGCAGTTTTCAAAATGTCTGAAATTTGACTCCTGAGCGTGATTTTTGAGCCGAATTCTGACTCTCTGCACCGATTTTCCGTTTCAAATTACGACTTTTTATACCGAAAATATGCCAATTACTGAAGACGGCGATGGGTCATATTTTGCCCAAACCTCCCTGCAGTTTTCAAAATGTCTGAATTGTCGGAAATTTGACTCCTGAGCGTGATTTTTTAGCCGAATTCTGACTCTCTGCACCTATTTTCAGTTTCAAATTACGAATTTTTATACCGAAAATATGCCAATTACTGAAAACGGCGATGGTCATATTTTGCCCAAACCCCCCTGCAGTTATCAAAATGTCTGAAATGTCGGAAATTTGACTCTTTAGCGTGATTTTTGAGCCGAATTCTGACTCTTTGCACCTATTTTCAGTTTCAAATTACGACTTTTTATCCCGAATATATGCCAAATACTGAAAACGGAGATGGGTCATATTTTGCCCAAACTCCCCTGCAGTTTTCAAAATGTCTGAAATGTCGGAAATTTGACTCCTGAGCGTGATTTTTGAGCCGAATTCTGACTCTCTGCACCTATTTTCAGTTTCAAATTACGAAGTTTCATACCGAAAATATGTCAATTACTGTAAACGGCGATGGGTCATATTTTGCCAAAACCCCCCTGCAGTTTTCAAAATGTTTGCAATGTCGGAAATTTGACTCCTGAGCGTGATTTTTTATCCGAATTCTGACTCTCTGCACCTATTTTCAGTTTCAAATTACGAATTTTCATACCGAAAATATGCCAATTACTGCAAACGGCGATGGGTCATATTTTGCCCAAACCCCCCTGCAGTTTTCAAAATGTCTGAAATGTCGGAAATTTGACTCCTGAGCGTGATTTTTGCGCCGAGTTCTGACTCTCTGCACCTATTTTCAGTTTCAAATTACGACTTTTTATACCGAAAATATGCCAATTACTGAAAACGGCGATGGGTCATATTTTGCCCAAACCCCCCTGTAGTTTTCAAAATGTCTGAAATGTCGGAAATTTGACTCCAGAGCGTGATTTTTGAGCCGAATTCTGACACTCTGCACCTATTTTCAGTTTCAAATTACGACGTTTCATACCAAAAATATGCCAATTACTGAAAACGGCGATGGGGCATATTTTGCCCAAACCCCCCAGTAGTTTTCAAAATGTCTGAAATGTCGGAAATTTGACTCCTGAGCGTGATTTTTGAGCCGAATTCAGACTCTCTGCACATATTTTCAGTTGCAAATTACGACGTTTCATACCGAAAATATGCCAATTACTGAAAACGGCGATGGGTCATATTTTGCCCAAACCCCCCCTGCAGTTTTCAAAATGTCGGAAGTGTCGGAAATTTGACTACTGAGCGTGATTTTTGAGCCGAATTCTGACTCTCTGCACCTATTTTCAGTTTCAAATTACGAATTTTTATACCGAAAATATGCCAATTACTGTAAAAGGTGATGGGTCATATTTTGCCCGAACCCCCCTGCAGTTTTTAAAATGTCTGAAATGCCGGAAATTTGACTCCTGAGCGTGATTTTTGAGCCGAATTCTGACTCTCTGCACCTATTTTCAGTTTCAAATTACGACGTTTCATACTGAAAATATGCCAATTACTGTAAACGGCGATGGGTCATATTTTGCCCAAACCCCCTCTGCAGTTTTCAAAATGTTTGCAATGTCGGAAATTTGACTCCTGAGCGTGATTTTTTATCCGAATTCTGACTTTCTGCACCTATTTTCAGTTTCAAATTACGACTTTTTATACCGAAAATATGCCAATTACTGAAAACGGCGATGGGTCATATTTTGCCCAAACCCCCCTGCAGTTTTCAAAATGTCTGAAATGCCGGAAATTTGACTCCTGAGCGTGAATTTTGAGCCGAATTCTGACTCTCTGCACCTATTTTCATTTCATATTACGACTTTTTATACCGAAAATATGCCAATTACTGAAAACGGCGAAGGGTCATATTTTTGCCAAACCCCCCTGCAGTTTTCAAAATGTCTGAAATTTGACTCCTGAGCGTGATTTTTGAGCCGAATTCTGACTCTCTACACTGATTTTCAGTTTCAAATTACGACTTTTTATACCGAAAATATGCCAATTACTGAAAACGGCGATGGGTCATATTTTGCCCAAACCTCCCTGCAGTTTTCAAAATGTCTGAAATGTCGGAAATTTGACTCCTGAGCGTGATTTTTTAGCCGAATTCTGACTCTGCACCTATTTTCAGTTTCAAATTACGACTTTTTATACCGAAAATATGCCAATTACTGAAAACGGCGATGGGTCATATTTTGCCCAAACCCCCCTGCAGTTTTCAAAATGTATGAAATGTCGGAAATTTGACTCCTGAGCGTGATTTTTGAGCCGAATTCTGACACTCTGCACCTATTTTCAGTTTCAAATTACGACGTTTCATACAAAAAATATGCCAATTACTGAAAACGGCGATGGGTCATATTTTGCCCAAACCCCCCAGCAGTTTTCAAAATGTCTGAAATGTCGGAAATTTGACTCCTGGGCGTGATTTTTGAGCGGAATTCTGACTCTCTGCACATATTTTCAGTTTCAAATTACGACTTTTTATACCGAAAATATGCCAATTACTGAAAACGGCGATGGGTCATATTTTGCCCAAACCCCCCCTGCAGTTTTCAAAATGTCTGAAATGTCGGAAATTTGACTCCTGAGCGTGATTTTTGAGCCGAATTCTGACTCTCTGCACCTATTTTCAGTCTCAAATTACGACGTTTCATACCGAAAATATGCCAATTACTGAAAACGGCGATGGTTCATATTTTGCCCGAACCCCCCTGCAGTTTTTAAAATGTCTGAAATGCCGGAAATTTGACTCCTGAGCGTGATTTTTGAGCCGAATTCTGACTCTCTGCACCTATTTTCAGTTTCAAATTACGATGTTTCATACTGAAAATATGCCAATTACTGTAAACGGCGATGGGTCATATTTTGCCCAAACCCCTCTGCAGTTTTCAAAATGTTTGAAATGTCGGAAATTTGACTCCTGAGCGTGATTTTTAATCCGAATTCTGACTTTCGGCACCTATTTTCAGTTTCAAATTACGACTTTTTATACCGAAAATATGCCAATTACTGAAAACGGCGATGGGTCATATTTTGACAAACCCCCCTGCAGTTTTCAAAATGTCTGAAATGCCGGAAATTTGACTCCTGAGCGTGATTTTTGAGCCGAATTCTGACTCTCTGCACCTATTTTCAGTTTCAAATGACGACGTTTCATACTGAAAATATGCCAATTACTGTAAACGGCGATGGGTCATATTTTTGCCAAACCCCCATGCAGTTTTCAAAATGTCTGAAATGCCGGAAATTTGACTCCTGAGCGTGATTTTTGAGCCGAATTCTGACTTTCTGCACCTATTTTCAGTTTCAAATTACGACTTTTTATACCGAAAATATGCCAATTACTGAAAACGGCGATGGGTCATATTTTGCCCAAACCCCCCTGCAGTTTTCAAAATGTCTGAAATGCCGGAAATTTGACTCCTGAGCGTGATTTTTGAGCCGAATTCTGACTCTCTGCACCTATTTTCATTTCAAATTACGACTTTTTATACCGAAAATATGCCAATTACTGAAAACAGCGATGGGTCATATTTTGCCCAAACCCCCCTGCAGTTTTCAAAATATCTAAAATTTGACTCCTGAGCGTGATTTTTGAGCCAAATTTTGACTCTCTGCACCTATTTTCAGTTTCAAATTACGACGTTTCATAGCGAAAGTATGCCAATTACTGAAAACGGCGAAGGGTCATATTTTTGCCAAACCCCCATGCAGTTTTCAAAATGTCTGAAATTTGACTCCTGAGGGTGATTTTTGAGCCGAATTCTGACTCTCTGCACCGATTTTCAGTTTCAAATTACGACTTTTTATACCGAAAATATGCACCTACTGAAAACGGAGATGGGTCATATTTTGCCCAAACCTCCCTGCAGTTTTCAAAATGTCTGAAATGTCGGAAATTTGACTCCTGAGCGTGATTTTTTAGCCGAATTCTGACTCTGCACCTATTTTCAGTTTCAAATTACGACTTTTTATACCGAAAATATGCCAATTACTGAAAACGGCGATGGGTCATATTTTGCCCAAACCCCCCTGCAGTTTTCAAAATGTATGAAATGTCGGAAATTTGACTCCTGAGCGTGATTTTTGAGCCGAATTCTGACACTCTGCACCTATTTTCAGTTTCAAATTACAACGTTTCATACAAAAAATATGCCAATTACTGAAAACGGCGATGGGTCATATTTTGCCCAAACCCCCCAGCAGTTTTCAAAATGTCTGAAATGTCGGAAATTTGACTCCTGGGCGTGATTTTTGAGCGGAATTCTGACTCTCTGCACATATTTTCAGTTTCAAATTACGACGTTTCATACCGAAAATATGCCAATTACTGAAAACGGCGATGGGTCATATTTTGCCCAAACCCCCCCCCCCTGCAGTTTTCAAAATGTCTGAAATGTCGGAAATTTGACTCCTGAGCGTGATTTTTGAGCCGAATTCTGACTCTCTGCACCTATTTTCAGTTTCAAATTACGACTTTTTATACCGAAAATATGCCAATTACTGAAAACGGCGATGGGTCATATTTTGCCCGAACCCCCCTGCAGTTTTTAAAATGTCTGAAATGCCGGAAATTTGACTCCTGAGCGTGATTTTTGAGCCGAATTCTGACTCTCTGCACCTATTTTCAGTTTCAAATTACGACGTTTCATACTGAAAATATGCCAATTACTGTATACGGCGATGGGTCATATTTTGCCCAAACCCCCTCTGCAGTTTTCAAAATGTTTGCAATGTCGGAAATTTGACTCCTGAGCGTGATTTTTTATCCGAATTCTGACTTTCTACACCTATTTTCAGTTTCAAATTACGACTTTTTATACCGAAAATATGCCAATTACTGAAAACGGCGATGGGTCATATTTTGCCCAAACCCCCCTGCAGTTTTCAAAATGTCTGAAATGCCGGAAATTTGACTCCTGAGCGTGAATTTTGAGCCGAATTCTGACTCTCTGCACCTATTTTCATTTCAAATTACGACTTTTTATACCGAAAATATGCCAATTACTGAAAACGGCGATGGGTCATATTTTGCCCAAACCCCCCTGCAGTTTTCAAAATGTCTGAAATTTGACTCCTGAGCGTGATTTTTGAGCCGAATTTTGACTCTCTGCACCTATTTTCAGTTTCAAATTACGACGTTTCATAGCGAAAGTATGCCAATTACTGAAAACGGCGAAGGGTCATATTTTTGCCAAACCCCCCTGCAGTTTTCAAAATGTCTGAAATTTGACTACTGAGCGTGATTTTTGAGCCGAATTCTGACTCTCTGCACCGATTTTCAGTTTCAAATTACGACTTTTTATACCGAAAATATGCCAATTACTGAAAACGGCGATGGGTCATATTTTGCCCAAACCCCCCTGCAGTTTTCAAAATGTATGAAATGTCGGAAATTTGACTCCTGAGCGTGATTTTTGAGCCGAATTCTGACACTCTGCACCTATTTTCAGTTTCAAATTACGACGTTTCATACAAAAAATATGCCAATTACTGAAAACGGCGATGGGTCATATTTTGCCCAAACCCCCCAGCAGTTTTCAAAATATCTGAAATGTCGGAAATTTGACTCCTGGGCGTGATTTTTGAGCGGAATTCTGACTCTCTGCACATATTTTCAGTTTCAAATTACGACTTTTTATACCGAAAATATGCCAATTACTGAAAACGGCGATGGGTCATATTTTGCCCAAACCCCCCCTGCAGTTTTCAAAATGTCTGAAATGTCGGAAATTTGACTCCTGAGCGTGATTTTTGAGCCGAATTCTGACTCTCTGCACCTATTTTCAGTTTCAAATTACGACTTTTTATACCGAAAATATGCCAATTACTGAAAACGGCGATGGGTCATATTTTGCCCGAACCCCCCTGCAGTTTTTAAAATGTCTGAAATGCCGGAAATTTGACTCCTGAGCGTGATTTTTGAGCCGAATTCTGACTCTCTGCACCTATTTTCAGTTTCAAATTACGATGTTTCATACTGAAAATATGCCAATTACTGTAAACGGCGATGGGTCATATTTTGCCCAAACCCCTCTGCAGTTTTCAAAATGTTTGAAATGTCGGAAATTTGACTCCTGAGCGTGATTTTTAATCCGAATTCTGACTTTCTGCCCCTATTTTCAGTTTCAAATTACGACTTTTTATACCGAATATATGCCAATTACTGAAAACGGCGATGGGTCATATTTTGACAAACCCCCCTGCAGTTTTCAAAATGTCTGAAATGCCGGAAATTTGACTCCTGAGCGTGATTTTTGAGCCGAATTCTGACTCTCTGCACCTATTTTCAGTTTCAAATTACGATGTTTCATACTGAAAATATGCCAATTACTGTAAACGGCGATGGGTCATATTTTGCCCAAACCCCTCTGCAGTTTTCAAAATGTTTGCAATGTCGGAAATTTGACTCCTGAGCGTGATTTTTTATCCGAATTCTGACTTTCTGCACCTATTTTCAGTTTCAAATTTCGAATTTTTATACCGAAAATATGCCAATTACTGAAAACAACGATGGGTCATATTTTGGCCAAACCCCCCTGCAGTTTTCAAAATGTCTGAAATTTGACTCCTGAGCGTGATTTTTGAGCCGAATTTTGACTCTCTGCACCTATTTTCAGTTTCAAATTACGACGTTTCATAGCGAAAGTATGCCAATTACTGAAAACGGCGATGCGTCATATTTTTGCCAAACCCCCATGTAGTTTTCAAAATGTCTGAAATGCCGGAAATTTGACTCCTAAGCGTGATTTTTGAGCCGAATTCTGACTCTCTGCACCTATTTTCAGTTTTAAATTACGACGTTTATACTGAAAATATGCCAATTACTGTAAACGGCGATGGGTCATATTTTGAACAAACCCCTCTGCAGTTTTCAAAATGTTTGCAATGTCGGAAATTTGACTCCTGAGCGTGATTCTTTATCCGAATTCTGACTTTCTGCACCTATTTTCAGTTTCAAATTATGACTTTTTATACCGAAAATATGCCAATTACTGAAAACGGCGATGGGTCATATTTTGGCCAAACCCCCCTGCAGTTTTCAAAATGTCTGAAATTTGACTCCTGAGCGTGATTTTTGAGCCGAATTTTGACTCTCTGCACCTATTTTCAGTTTCAAATTACGACGTTTCATAGCGAAAGTATGCCAATTACTGAAAACGGCGATGGGTCATATTTTTGCCAAACCCCCCTGCAGTTTTCAAAATGTCTGAAATTTGACTCCTGAGCGTGATTTTTGAGCCGAATTCTGACTCTCTGCACCGATTTTCCGTTTCAAATTACGACTTTTTATACCGAAAATATGCCAATTACTGAAGACGGCGATGGGTCATATTTTGCCCAAACCTCCCTGCAGTTTTCAAAATGTCTGAATTGTCGGAAATTTGACTCCTGAGCGTGATTTTTTAGCCGAATTCTGACTCTCTGCACCTATTTTCAGTTTCAAATTACGAATTTTTATACCGAAAATATGCCAATTACTGAAAACGGCGATGGTCATATTTTGCCCAAACCCCCCTGCAGTTATCAAAATGTCTGAAATGTCGGAAATTTGACTCTTTAGCGTGATTTTTGAGCCGAATTCTGACTCTTTGCACCTATTTTCAGTTTCAAATTACGACTTTTTATCCCGAATATATGCCAAATACTGAAAACGGAGATGGGTCATATTTTGCCCAAACTCCCCTGCAGTTTTCAAAATGTCTGAAATGTCGGAAATTTGACTCCTGAGCGTGATTTTTGAGCCGAATTCTGACTCTCTGCACCTATTTTCAGTTTCAAATTACGAAGTTTCATACCGAAAATATGTCAATTACTGTAAACGGCGATGGGTCATATTTTGCCAAAACCCCCCTGCAGTTTTCAAAATGTTTGCAATGTCGGAAATTTGACTCCTGAGCGTGATTTTTTATCCGAATTCTGACTCTCTGCACCTATTTTCAGTTTCAAATTACGAATTTTCATACCGAAAATATGCCAATTACTGCAAACGGCGATGGGTCATATTTTGCCCAAACCCCCCTGCAGTTTTCAAAATGTCTGAAATGTCGGAAATTTGACTCCTGAGCGTGATTTTTGCGCCGAGTTCTGACTCTCTGCACCTATTTTCAGTTTCAAATTACGACTTTTTATACCGAAAATATGCCAATTACTGAAAACGGCGATGGGTCATATTTTGCCCAAACCCCCCTGTAGTTTTCAAAATGTCTGAAATGTCGGAAATTTGACTCCAGAGCGTGATTTTTGAGCCGAATTCTGACACTCTGCACCTATTTTCAGTTTCAAATTACGACGTTTCATACCAAAAATATGCCAATTACTGAAAACGGCGATGGGGCATATTTTGCCCAAACCCCCCAGTAGTTTTCAAAATGTCTGAAATGTCGGAAATTTGACTCCTGAGCGTGATTTTTGAGCCGAATTCAGACTCTCTGCACATATTTTCAGTTGCAAATTACGACGTTTCATACCGAAAATATGCCAATTACTGAAAACGGCGATGGGTCATATTTTGCCCAAACCCCCCCTGCAGTTTTCAAAATGTCGGAAGTGTCGGAAATTTGACTACTGAGCGTGATTTTTGAGCCGAATTCTGACTCTCTGCACCTATTTTCAGTTTCAAATTACGAATTTTTATACCGAAAATATGCCAATTACTGTAAAAGGTGATGGGTCATATTTTGCCCGAACCCCCCTGCAGTTTTTAAAATGTCTGAAATGCCGGAAATTTGACTCCTGAGCGTGATTTTTGAGCCGAATTCTGACTCTCTGCACCTATTTTCAGTTTCAAATTACGACGTTTCATACTGAAAATATGCCAATTACTGTAAACGGCGATGGGTCATATTTTGCCCAAACCCCCTCTGCAGTTTTCAAAATGTTTGCAATGTCGGAAATTTGACTCCTGAGCGTGATTTTTTATCCGAATTCTGACTTTCTGCACCTATTTTCAGTTTCAAATTACGACTTTTTATACCGAAAATATGCCAATTACTGAAAACGGCGATGGGTCATATTTTGCCCAAACCCCCCTGCAGTTTTCAAAATGTCTGAAATGCCGGAAATTTGACTCCTGAGCGTGAATTTTGAGCCGAATTCTGACTCTCTGCACCTATTTTCATTTCATATTACGACTTTTTATACCGAAAATATGCCAATTACTGAAAACGGCGAAGGGTCATATTTTTGCCAAACCCCCCTGCAGTTTTCAAAATGTCTGAAATTTGACTCCTGAGCGTGATTTTTGAGCCGAATTCTGACTCTCTACACTGATTTTCAGTTTCAAATTACGACTTTTTATACCGAAAATATGCCAATTACTGAAAACGGCGATGGGTCATATTTTGCCCAAACCTCCCTGCAGTTTTCAAAATGTCTGAAATGTCGGAAATTTGACTCCTGAGCGTGATTTTTTAGCCGAATTCTGACTCTGCACCTATTTTCAGTTTCAAATTACGACTTTTTATACCGAAAATATGCCAATTACTGAAAACGGCGATGGGTCATATTTTGCCCAAACCCCCCTGCAGTTTTCAAAATGTATGAAATGTCGGAAATTTGACTCCTGAGCGTGATTTTTGAGCCGAATTCTGACACTCTGCACCTATTTTCAGTTTCAAATTACGACGTTTCATACAAAAAATATGCCAATTACTGAAAACGGCGATGGGTCATATTTTGCCCAAACCCCCCAGCAGTTTTCAAAATGTCTGAAATGTCGGAAATTTGACTCCTGGGCGTGATTTTTGAGCGGAATTCTGACTCTCTGCACATATTTTCAGTTTCAAATTACGACTTTTTATACCGAAAATATGCCAATTACTGAAAACGGCGATGGGTCATATTTTGCCCAAACCCCCCCTGCAGTTTTCAAAATGTCTGAAATGTCGGAAATTTGACTCCTGAGCGTGATTTTTGAGCCGAATTCTGACTCTCTGCACCTATTTTCAGTCTCAAATTACGACGTTTCATACCGAAAATATGCCAATTACTGAAAACGGCGATGGTTCATATTTTGCCCGAACCCCCCTGCAGTTTTTAAAATGTCTGAAATGCCGGAAATTTGACTCCTGAGCGTGATTTTTGAGCCGAATTCTGACTCTCTGCACCTATTTTCAGTTTCAAATTACGATGTTTCATACTGAAAATATGCCAATTACTGTAAACGGCGATGGGTCATATTTTGCCCAAACCCCTCTGCAGTTTTCAAAATGTTTGAAATGTCGGAAATTTGACTCCTGAGCGTGATTTTTAATCCGAATTCTGACTTTCGGCACCTATTTTCAGTTTCAAATTACGACTTTTTATACCGAAAATATGCCAATTACTGAAAACGGCGATGGGTCATATTTTGACAAACCCCCCTGCAGTTTTCAAAATGTCTGAAATGCCGGAAATTTGACTCCTGAGCGTGATTTTTGAGCCGAATTCTGACTCTCTGCACCTATTTTCAGTTTCAAATGACGACGTTTCATACTGAAAATATGCCAATTACTGTAAACGGCGATGGGTCATATTTTTGCCAAACCCCCATGCAGTTTTCAAAATGTCTGAAATGCCGGAAATTTGACTCCTGAGCGTGATTTTTGAGCCGAATTCTGACTTTCTGCACCTATTTTCAGTTTCAAATTACGACTTTTTATACCGAAAATATGCCAATTACTGAAAACGGCGATGGGTCATATTTTGCCCAAACCCCCCTGCAGTTTTCAAAATGTCTGAAATGCCGGAAATTTGACTCCTGAGCGTGATTTTTGAGCCGAATTCTGACTCTCTGCACCTATTTTCATTTCAAATTACGACTTTTTATACCGAAAATATGCCAATTACTGAAAACAGCGATGGGTCATATTTTGCCCAAACCCCCCTGCAGTTTTCAAAATATCTAAAATTTGACTCCTGAGCGTGATTTTTGAGCCAAATTTTGACTCTCTGCACCTATTTTCAGTTTCAAATTACGACGTTTCATAGCGAAAGTATGCCAATTACTGAAAACGGCGAAGGGTCATATTTTTGCCAAACCCCCATGCAGTTTTCAAAATGTCTGAAATTTGACTCCTGAGGGTGATTTTTGAGCCGAATTCTGACTCTCTGCACCGATTTTCAGTTTCAAATTACGACTTTTTATACCGAAAATATGCACCTACTGAAAACGGAGATGGGTCATATTTTGCCCAAACCTCCCTGCAGTTTTCAAAATGTCTGAAATGTCGGAAATTTGACTCCTGAGCGTGATTTTTTAGCCGAATTCTGACTCTGCACCTATTTTCAGTTTCAAATTACGACTTTTTATACCGAAAATATGCCAATTACTGAAAACGGCGATGGGTCATATTTTGCCCAAACCCCCCTGCAGTTTTCAAAATGTATGAAATGTCGGAAATTTGACTCCTGAGCGTGATTTTTGAGCCGAATTCTGACACTCTGCACCTATTTTCAGTTTCAAATTACAACGTTTCATACAAAAAATATGCCAATTACTGAAAACGGCGATGGGTCATATTTTGCCCAAACCCCCCAGCAGTTTTCAAAATGTCTGAAATGTCGGAAATTTGACTCCTGGGCGTGATTTTTGAGCGGAATTCTGACTCTCTGCACATATTTTCAGTTTCAAATTACGACGTTTCATACCGAAAATATGCCAATTACTGAAAACGGCGATGGGTCATATTTTGCCCAAACCCCCCCCCCCTGCAGTTTTCAAAATGTCTGAAATGTCGGAAATTTGACTCCTGAGCGTGATTTTTGAGCCGAATTCTGACTCTCTGCACCTATTTTCAGTTTCAAATTACGACTTTTTATACCGAAAATATGCCAATTACTGAAAACGGCGATGGGTCATATTTTGCCCGAACCCCCCTGCAGTTTTTAAAATGTCTGAAATGCCGGAAATTTGACTCCTGAGCGTGATTTTTGAGCCGAATTCTGACTCTCTGCACCTATTTTCAGTTTCAAATTACGACGTTTCATACTGAAAATATGCCAATTACTGTATACGGCGATGGGTCATATTTTGCCCAAACCCCCTCTGCAGTTTTCAAAATGTTTGCAATGTCGGAAATTTGACTCCTGAGCGTGATTTTTTATCCGAATTCTGACTTTCTACACCTATTTTCAGTTTCAAATTACGACTTTTTATACCGAAAATATGCCAATTACTGAAAACGGCGATGGGTCATATTTTGCCCAAACCCCCCTGCAGTTTTCAAAATGTCTGAAATGCCGGAAATTTGACTCCTGAGCGTGAATTTTGAGCCGAATTCTGACTCTCTGCACCTATTTTCATTTCAAATTACGACTTTTTATACCGAAAATATGCCAATTACTGAAAACGGCGATGGGTCATATTTTGCCCAAACCCCCCTGCAGTTTTCAAAATGTCTGAAATTTGACTCCTGAGCGTGATTTTTGAGCCGAATTTTGACTCTCTGCACCTATTTTCAGTTTCAAATTACGACGTTTCATAGCGAAAGTATGCCAATTACTGAAAACGGCGAAGGGTCATATTTTTGCCAAACCCCCCTGCAGTTTTCAAAATGTCTGAAATTTGACTACTGAGCGTGATTTTTGAGCCGAATTCTGACTCTCTGCACCGATTTTCAGTTTCAAATTACGACTTTTTATACCGAAAATATGCCAATTACTGAAAACGGCGATGGGTCATATTTTGCCCAAACCCCCCTGCAGTTTTCAAAATGTATGAAATGTCGGAAATTTGACTCCTGAGCGTGATTTTTGAGCCGAATTCTGACACTCTGCACCTATTTTCAGTTTCAAATTACGACGTTTCATACAAAAAATATGCCAATTACTGAAAACGGCGATGGGTCATATTTTGCCCAAACCCCCCAGCAGTTTTCAAAATATCTGAAATGTCGGAAATTTGACTCCTGGGCGTGATTTTTGAGCGGAATTCTGACTCTCTGCACATATTTTCAGTTTCAAATTACGACTTTTTATACCGAAAATATGCCAATTACTGAAAACGGCGATGGGTCATATTTTGCCCAAACCCCCCCTGCAGTTTTCAAAATGTCTGAAATGTCGGAAATTTGACTCCTGAGCGTGATTTTTGAGCCGAATTCTGACTCTCTGCACCTATTTTCAGTTTCAAATTACGACTTTTTATACCGAAAATATGCCAATTACTGAAAACGGCGATGGGTCATATTTTGCCCGAACCCCCCTGCAGTTTTTAAAATGTCTGAAATGCCGGAAATTTGACTCCTGAGCGTGATTTTTGAGCCGAATTCTGACTCTCTGCACCTATTTTCAGTTTCAAATTACGATGTTTCATACTGAAAATATGCCAATTACTGTAAACGGCGATGGGTCATATTTTGCCCAAACCCCTCTGCAGTTTTCAAAATGTTTGAAATGTCGGAAATTTGACTCCTGAGCGTGATTTTTAATCCGAATTCTGACTTTCTGCCCCTATTTTCAGTTTCAAATTACGACTTTTTATACCGAATATATGCCAATTACTGAAAACGGCGATGGGTCATATTTTGACAAACCCCCCTGCAGTTTTCAAAATGTCTGAAATGCCGGAAATTTGACTCCTGAGCGTGATTTTTGAGCCGAATTCTGACTCTCTGCACCTATTTTCAGTTTCAAATTACGATGTTTCATACTGAAAATATGCCAATTACTGTAAACGGCGATGGGTCATATTTTGCCCAAACCCCTCTGCAGTTTTCAAAATGTTTGCAATGTCGGAAATTTGACTCCTGAGCGTGATTTTTTATCCGAATTCTGACTTTCTGCACCTATTTTCAGTTTCAAATTTCGAATTTTTATACCGAAAATATGCCAATTACTGAAAACAACGATGGGTCATATTTTGGCCAAACCCCCCTGCAGTTTTCAAAATGTCTGAAATTTGACTCCTGAGCGTGATTTTTGAGCCGAATTTTGACTCTCTGCACCTATTTTCAGTTTCAAATTACGACGTTTCATAGCGAAAGTATGCCAATTACTGAAAACGGCGATGCGTCATATTTTTGCCAAACCCCCATGTAGTTTTCAAAATGTCTGAAATGCCGGAAATTTGACTCCTAAGCGTGATTTTTGAGCCGAATTCTGACTCTCTGCACCTATTTTCAGTTTTAAATTACGACGTTTATACTGAAAATATGCCAATTACTGTAAACGGCGATGGGTCATATTTTGAACAAACCCCTCTGCAGTTTTCAAAATGTTTGCAATGTCGGAAATTTGACTCCTGAGCGTGATTTTTTATCCGAATTCTGACTTTCTGCACCTATTTTCAGTTTCAAATTACGACTTTTTATACCGAAAATATGCCAATTACTGAAAACGGCGATGGGTCATATTTTGCCCAAACCCCCCTGCAGTTTTCAAAATGTCTGAAATGCCGGAAATTTGACTCCTGAGCGTGATTTTTGAGCCGAATTCTGACTCTCTGCACCTATTTTCATTTCAAATTACGACTTTTTATACCGAAAATATGCCAATTACTGAAAACAGCGATGGGTCATATTTTGCCCAAACCCCCCTGCAGTTTTCAAAATGTCTGAAATGCCGGAAATTTGACTCCTGAGCGTGAATTTTGAGCCGAATTCTGACTCTCTGCACCTATTTTCATTTCAAATTACGACTTTTTATACCGAAAATATGCCAATTACTGAAAACGGCGATGGGTCATATTTTGCCCAAACCCCCCTGCAGTTTTCAAAATGTCTGAATTTTGACTCCTGAGCGTGATTTTTGAGCCGAATTTTGACTCTCTGCACCTATTTTCAGTTTCAAATTACGACGTTTCATAGCGAAAGTATGCCAATTACTGAAAACGGCGAAGGGTCATATTTTTGCCAAACCCCCCTGCAGTTTTCAAAATGTCTGAAATTTGACTACTGAGCGTGATTTTTGAGCCGAATTCTGACTCTCTGCACCGATTTTCAGTTTCAAATTACGACTTTTTATACCGAAAATATGCCAATTACTGAAAACGGCGATGGGTCATATTTTGCCCAAACCCCCCTGCAGTTTTCAAAATGTATGAAATGTCGGAAATTTGACTCCTGAGCGTGATTTTTGAGCCGAATTCTGACACTCTGCACCTATTTTCAGTTTCAAATTACGACGTTTCATACAAAAAATATGCCAATTACTGAAAACGGCGATGGGTCATATTTTGCCCAAACCCCCCAGCAGTTTTCAAAATATCTGAAATGTCGGAAATTTGACTCCTGGGCGTGATTTTTGAGCGGAATTCTGACTCTCTGCACATATTTTCAGTTTCAAATTACGACTTTTTATACCGAAAATATGCCAATTACTGAAAACGGCGATGGGTCATATTTTGCCCAAACCCCCCCTGCAGTTTTCAAAATGTCTGAAATGTCGGAAATTTGACTCCTGAGCGTGATTTTTGAGCCGAATTCTGACTCTCTGCACCTATTTTCAGTTTCAAATTACGACTTTTTATACCGAAAATATGCCAATTACTGAAAACGGCGATGGGTCATATTTTGCCCGAACCCCCCTGCAGTTTTTAAAATGTCTGAAATGCCGGAAATTTGACTCCTGAGCGTGATTTTTGAGCCGAATTCTGACTCTCTGCACCTATTTTCAGTTTCAAATTACGATGTTTCATACTGAAAATATGCCAATTACTGTAAACGGCGATGGGTCATATTTTGCCCAAACCCCTCTGCAGTTTTCAAAATGTTTGAAATGTCGGAAATTTGACTCCTGAGCGTGATTTTTAATCCGAATTCTGACTTTCTGCCCCTATTTTCAGTTTCAAATTACGACTTTTTATACCGAAAATATGCCAATTACTGAAAACGGCGATGGGTCATATTTTGACAAACCCCCCTGCAGTTTTCAAAATGTCTGAAATGCCGGAAATTTGACTCCTGAGCGTGATTTTTGAGCCGAATTCTGACTCTCTGCACCTATTTTCAGTTTCAAATTACGATGTTTCATACTGAAAATATGCCAATTACTGTAAACGGCGATGGGTCATATTTTGCCCAAACCCCTCTGCAGTTTTCAAAATGTTTGCAATGTCGGAAATTTGACTCCTGAGCGTGATTTTTTATCCGAATTCTGACTTTCTGCACCTATTTTCAGTTTCAAATTTCGAATTTTTATACCGAAAATATGCCAATTACTGAAAACAACGATGGGTCATATTTTGGCCAAACCCCCCTGCAGTTTTCAAAATGTCTGAAATTTGACTCCTGAGCGTGATTTTTGAGCCGAATTTTGACTCTCTGCACCTATTTTCAGTTTCAAATTACGACGTTTCATAGCGAAAGTATGCCAATTACTGAAAACGGCGATGCGTCATATTTTTGCCAAACCCCCATGCAGTTTTCAAAATGTCTGAAATGCCGGAAATTTGACTCCTGAGCGTGATTTTTGAGCCGAATTCTGACTCTCTGCACCTATTTTCAGTTTTAAATTACGACGTTTATACTGAAAATATGCCAATTACTGTAAACGGCGATGGGTCATATTTTGCCCAAACCCCTCTGCAGTTTTCAAAATGTTTGCAATTTCGGAAATTTGACTCCTGAGCGTGATTTTTTATCCGAATTCTGACTTTCAGCACCTATTTTCAGTTTCAAATTACGACTTTTTATACCGAAAATATGCCAATTACTGAAAACGGCGATGGGTCATATTTTGCCCAAACCCCCCTGCAGTTTTCAAAATGTCTGAAATGCCGGAAATTTGACTCCTGAGCGTGATTTTTGAGCCGAATTCTGACTCTCTGCACCTATTTTCATTTCAAATTACGACTTTTTATACCGAAAATATGCCAATTACTGAAAACAGCGATGGGTCATATTTTGCCCAAACCCCCCCTGCAGTTTTCAAAATGTCTGAAATGCCGGAAATTTGACTCCTGAGCGTGTATTTTGAGCCGAATTCTGACTCTCTGCACCTATTTTCATTTCAAATTACGACTTTTTATACTGAAAATATGCCAATTACTGAAAACGGCGATGGGTCATATTTTGCCCAAACCCCCCTGCAGTTTTCAAAATGTCTGAAATTTGACTCCTGAGCGTGATTTTTGAGCCGAATTTTGACTCTCTGCACCTATTTTCAGTTTCAAATTACGACGTTTCATAGCGAAAGTATGCCAATTACTGAAAACGGCGAAGGGTCATATTTTTGCCAAACCCCCCTGCAGTTTTCAAAATGTCTGAAATTTGACTACTGAGCGTGATTTTTGAGCCGAATTCTGACTCTCTGCACCGATTTTCAGTTTCAAATTACGACTTTTTATACCGAAAATATGCCAATTACTGAAAACGGCGATGGGTCATATTTTGCCCAAACCCCCCTGCAGTTTTCAAAATGTATGAAATGTCGGAAATTTGACTCCTGAGCGTGATTTTTGAGCCGAATTCTGACACTCTGCACCTATTTTCAGTTTCAAATTACGACGTTTCATACAAAAAATATGCCAATTACTGAAAACGGCGATGGGTCATATTTTGCCCAAACCCCCCAGCAGTTTTCAAAATATCTGAAATGTCGGAAATTTGACTCCTGGGCGTGATTTTTGAGCGGAATTCTGACTCTCTGCACATATTTTCAGTTTCAAATTACGATTTTTTATACCGAAAATATGCCAATTACTGAAAACGGCGATGGGTCATATTTTGCCCAAACCCCCCCTGCAGTTTTCAAAATGTCTGAAATGTCGGAAATTTGACTCCTGAGCGTGATTTTTGAGCCGAATTCTGACTCTCTGCACCTATTTTCAGTTTCAAATTACGACGTTTCATACCGAAAATATGCCAATTACTGAAAACGGCGATGGGTCATATTTTGCCCAACCCCCCCCCCCCTGCAGTTTTCAAAATGTCTGAAATGTCGGAAATTTGACTCCTGAGCGTGATTTTTGAGCCGAATTCTGACTCTCTGCACCTATTTTCAGTTTCAAATTACGACTTTTTATACCGGAAATATGCCAATTACTGAAAACGGCGATGGGTCATATTTTGCCTGAACCCCCCTGCAGTTTTTAAAATGTCTGAAATGCCGGAAATTTGACTCCTGAGCGTGATTTTTGAGCCGAATTCTGACTCTCTGCACCTATTTTCAGTTTCAAATTACGATGTTTCATACTGAAAATATGCCAATTACTGTAAACGGCGATGGGTCATATTTTGCCCAAACCCCTCTGCAGTTTTCAAAATGTTTGCAATGTCGGAAATTTGACTCCTGAGCGTGATTTTTTATCCGAATTCTGACTTTCTGCACCTATTTTCAGTTTCAAATTTCGAATTTTTATACCGAAAATATGCCAATTACTGAAAACAACGATGGGTCATATTTTGGCCAAACCCCCCTGCAGTTTTCAAAATGTCTGAAATTTGACTCCTGAGCGTGATTTTTGAGCCGAATTTTGACTCTCTGCACCTATTTTCAGTTTCAAATTACGACGTTTCATAGCGAAAGTATGCCAATTACTGAAAACGGCGATGCGTCATATTTTTGCCAAACCCCCATGCAGTTTTCAAAATGTCTGAAATGCCGGAAATTTGACTCCTGAGCGTGATTTTTGAGCCGAATTCTGACTCTCTGCACCTATTTTCAGTTTTAAATTACGACGTTTATACTGAAAATATGCCAATTACTGTAAACGGCGATGGGTCATATTTTGCCCAAACCCCTCTGCAGTTTTCAAAATGTTTGCAATGTCGGAAATTTGACTCCTGAGCGTGATTTTTTATCCGAATTCTGACTTTCTGCACCTATTTTCAGTTTCAAATTACGACTTTTTATACCGAAAATATGCAAATTACTGAAAACGGCGATGGGTCATATTTTGCCCAAACCCCCCTGCAGTTTTCAAAATGTCTGAAATGCCGGAAATTTGACTCCTGAGCGTGATTTTTGAGCCGAATTCTGACTCTCTGCACCTATTTTCATTTCAAATTACGACTTTTTATACCGAAAATATGCCAATTACTGAAAACAGCGATGGGTCATATTTTGCCCAAACCCCCCTGCAGTTTTCAAAATGTCTGAAATGCCGGAAATTTGACTCCTGAGCGTGAATTTTGAGCCGAATTCTGACTCTCTGCACCTATTTTCATTTCAAATTACGACTTTTTATACCGAAAATATGCCAATTACTGAAAACGGCGATGGGTCATATTTTGCCCAAACCCCCCTGCAGTTTTCAAACTGTCTGAAATTTGACTCCTGAGCGTGATTTTTGAGCCGAATTTTGACTCTCTGCACCTATTTTCAGTTTCAAATTACGACGTTTCATAGCGAAAGTATGCCAATTACTGAAAACGGCGAAGGGTCATATTTTTGCCAAACCCCCCTGCAGTTTTCAAAATGTCTGAAATTTGACTACTGAGCGTGATTTTTGAGCCGAATTCTGACTCTCTGCACCGATTTTCAGTTTCAAATTACGACTTTTTATACCGAAAATATGCCAATTACTGAAAACGGCGATGGGTCATATTTTGCCCAAACCCCCCTGCAATTTTCAAAATGTATGAAATGTCGGAAATTTGACTCCTGAGCGTAATTTTTGAGCCGAATTCTGACACTCTGCACCTATTTTCAGTTTCAAATTACGACGTTTCATACAAAAAATATGCCAATTACTGAAAACGGCGATGGGTCATATTTTGCCCAAACCCCCCAGCAGTTTTCAAAATGTCTGAAATGTCGGAAATTTGACTCCTGGGCGTGATTTTTGAGCGGAATTCCGACTCTCTGCACATATTTTCAGTTTCAAATTACGACGTTTCATACCGAAAATATGCCAATTACTGAAAACGGCGATGGGTCATATTTTGCCCAACCCCCCCCCCCCCCCCATGCAGTTTTCAAAATGTCTGAAATGTCGGAAATTTGACTCCTGAGCGTGATTTTTGAGCCGAATTCTGACTCTCTGCACCTATTTTCAGTTTCAAATTACGACTTTTTATACCGAAAATATGCCAATTACTGAAAACGGCGATGGGTCATATTTTGCCCGAACCCCCCTGCAGTTTTTAAAATGTCTGAAATGCCGGAAATTTGACTCCTGAGCGTGATTTTTGAGCGGAATTCTGACTCTCTGCACCTATTTTCAGTTTCAAATTACGACGTTTCATACTGAAAATATGCCAATTACTGTAAACGGCGATGGGTCATATTTTGCCCAAACCCCCTCTGCAGTTTTCAAAATGTTTGCAATGTCGGAAATTTGACTCCTGAGCGTGATTTTTTATCCGAATTCTGACTTTCTGCACCTATTTTCAGTTTCAAATTACGACTTTTTATACCGAAAATATGCCAATTACTGAAAACGGCGATGGGTCATATTTTGCCCAAACCCCCCTGCAGTTTTCAAAATGTCTGAAATGCCGGAAATTTGACTCCTGAGCGTGAATTTTGAGCCGAATTCTGACTCTCTGCACCTATTTTCATTTCAAATTACGACTTTTTATACCGAAAATATGCCAATTACTGAAAACGGCGATGGGTCATATTTTGCCCAAACCCCCCTGCAGTTTTCAAAATGTCTGAAATTTGACTCCTGAGCGTGATTTTTGAGCCGAATTTTGACTCTCTGCACCTATTTTCAGTTTCAAATTACGACGTTTCATAGCGAAAGTATGCCAATTACTGAAAACGGCGAAGGGTCATATTTTTGCCAAACCCCCCTGCAGTTTTCAAAATGTCTGAAATTTGACTACTGAGCGTGATTTTTGAGCCGAATTCTGACTCTCTGCACCGATTTTCAGTTTCAAATTACGACTTTTTATACCGAAAATATGCCAATTACTGAAAACGGCGATGGGTCATATTTTGCCCAAACCCCCCTGCAGTTTTCAAAATGTATGAAATGTCGGAAATTTGACTCCTGAGCGTGATTTTTGAGCCGAATTCTGACACTCTGCACCTATTTTCAGTTTCAAATTACGACGTTTCATACAAAAAATATGCCAATTACTGAAAACGGCGATGGGTCATATTTTGCCCAAACCCCCCAGCAGTTTTCAAAATATCTGAAATGTCGGAAATTTGACTCCTGGGCGTGATTTTTGAGCGGAATTCTGACTCCCTGCACATATTTTCAGTTTCAAATTACGACTTTTTATACCGAAAATATGCCAATTACTGAAAACGGCGATGGGTCATATTTTGCCCAAACCCCCCCTGCAGTTTTCAAAATGTCTGAAATGTCGGAAATTTGACTCCTGAGCGTGATTTTTGAGCCGAATTCTGACTCTCTGCACCTATTTTCAGTTTCAAATTACGACGTTTCATACCGAAAATATGCCAATTACTGAAAACGGCGATGGGTCATATTTTGCCCAAACCTCCCCCCCCCTGCAGTTTTCAAAATGTCTGAAATGTCGGAAATTTGACTCCTGAGCGTGATTTTTGAGCCGAATTCTGACTCTCTGCACCTATTTTCAGTTTCAAATTACGACTTTTTATACCGAAAATATGCCAATTACTGAAAACGGCGATGGGTCATATTTTGCCTGAACCCCCCTGCAGTTTTTAAAATGTCTGAAATGCCGGAAATTTGACTCCTGAGCGTGATTTTTGAGCCGAATTCTGACTCTCTGCACCTATTTTCAGTTTCAAATTACGATGTTTCATACTGAAAATATGCCAATTACTGTAAACGGCGATGGGTCATATTTTGCCCAAACCCCTCTGCAGTTTTCAAAATGTTTGCAATGTCGGAAATTTGACTCCTGAGCGTGATTTTTTATCCGAATTCTGACTTTCTGCACCTATTTTCAGTTTCAAATTTCGAATTTTTATACCGAAAATATGCCAATTACTGAAAACAACGATGGGTCATATTTTGGCCAAACCCCCCTGCAGTTTTCAAAATGTCTGAAATTTGACTCCTTAGCGTGATTTTTGAGCCGAATTTTGACTCTCTGCACCTATTTTCAGTTTCAAATTACGACGTTTCATAGCGAAAGTATGCCAATTACTGAAAACGGCGATGCGTCATATTTTTGCCAAACCCCCATGCAGTTTTCAAAATGTCTGAAATGCCGGAAATTTGACTCCTGAGCGTGATTTTTGAGCCGAATTCTGACTCTCTGCACCTATTTTCAGTTTTAAATTACGACGTTTATACTGAAAATATGCCAATTACTGTAAACGGCGATGGGTCATATTTTGCCCAAACCCCTCTGCAGTTTTCAAAATGTTTGCAATGTCGGAAATTTGACTCCTGAGCGTGATTTTTTATCCGAATTCTGACTTTCTGCACCTATTTTCAGTTTCAAATTACGACTTTTTATACCGAAAATATGCCAATTACTGAAAACGGCGATGGGTCATATTTTGCCCAAACCCCCCTGCAGTTTTCAAAATGTCTGAAATGCCGGAAATTTGACTCCTGAGCGTGATTTTTGAGCCGAATTCTGACTCTCTGCACCTATTTTCATTTCAAATTACGACTTTTTATACCGAAAATATGCCAATTACTGAAAACAGCGATGGGTCATATTTTGCCCAAACCCCCCTGCAGTTTTCAAAATGTCTAAAATGCCGGAAATTTGACTCCTGAGCGTGAATTTTGAGCCGAATTCTGACTCTCTGCAACTATTTTCATTTCAAATTACGACTTTTTATACCGAAAATATGCCAATTACTGAAAACGGCGATGGGTCATATTTTGCCCAAACCCCCCTGCAGTTTTCAAAATGTCTGAAATTTGACTCGTGAGCGTGATTTTTGAGCCGAATTTTGACTCTCTGCACCTATTTTCAGTTTCAAATTACGACGTTTCATAGCGAAAGTATGCCAATTACTGAAAACGGCGAAGGGTCATATTTTTGCCAAACCCCCCTGCAGTTTTCAAAATGTCTGAAATTTGACTACTGAGCGTGATTTTTGAGCCGAATTCTGACTCTCTGCACCGATTTTCAGTTTCAAATTACGACTTTTTATACCGAAAATATGCCAATTACTGAAAACGGCGATGGGTCATATTTTGCCTAAACCCCCCTGCAATTTTCAAAATGTATGAAATGTCGGAAATTTGACTCCTGAGCGTGATTTTTGAGCCGAATTCTGACACTCTGCACCTATTTTCAGTTTCAAATTACGACGTTTCATACAAAAAATATGCCAATTACTGAAAACGGCGATGGGTCATATTTTGCCCAAACCCCCCAGCAGTTTTCAAAATGTCTGAAATGTCGGAAATTTGACCCCTGGGCGTGATTTTTGAGCGGAATTCTGACTCTCTGCACATATTTTCAGTTTCAAATTACGACTTTCATACCGAAAATATGCCAATTACTGAAAACGGCGATGGGTCATATTTTGCCCAAACCCCCCCCCCCCCCCCACCTGCAGTTTTCAAAATGTCTGAAATGTCGGAAATTTGACTCCTGAGCGTGATTTTTGAGCCGAATTCTGACTCTCTGCACCTATTTTCAGTTTCAAATTACGAATTTTTATACCGAAAATATGCCAATTACTGAAAACGGCGATGGGTCATATTTTGCCCGAACCCCCCTGCAGTTTTTAAAATGTCTGAAATGCCGGAAATTTGACTCCTGAGCGTGATTTTTGAGCCGAATTCTGACTCTCTGCACCTATTTTCAGTTTCAAATTACGACGTTTCATACTAAAAATATGCCAATTACTGTAAACGGCGATGGGTCATATTTTGCCCAAACCCCCTCTGCAGTTTTCAAAATGTTTGCAATGTCGGAAATTTGACTCCTGAGCGTGACTTTTTATCCGAATTCTGACTTTCTGCACCTATTTTCAGTTTCAAATTACGACTTTTTATACCGAAAATATGCCAATTACTGAAAACGGCGATGGGTCATATTTTGCCCAAACCCCCCTGCAGTTTTCAAAATGTCTGAAATGCCGGAAATTTGACTCCTGAGCGTGAATTTTGAGCCGAATTCTGACTCTCTGCACCTATTTTCATTTCAAATTACGACTTTTTATACCGAAAATATGCCAATTACTGAAAACGGCGATGGGTCATATTTTGCCCAAACCCCCCTGCAGTTTTCAAAATGTCTGAAATTTGACTCCTGAGCGTGATTTTTGAGCCGAATTTTGACTCTCTGCACCTATCTTCAGTTTCAAATTACGACGTTTCATAGCGAAAGTATGCCAATTACTGAAAACGGCGAAGGGTCATATTTTTGCCAAACCCCCCTGCAGTTTTCAAAATGTCTGAAATTTGACTACTGAGCGTGATTTTTGAGCCGAATTCTGACTCTCTGCACCGATTTTCAGTTTCAAATTACGACTTTTTATACCGAAAATATGCCAATTACTGAAAACGGCGATGGGTCATATTTTGCCCAAACCCCCCTGCAGTTTTCAAAATGTATGAAATGTCGGAAATTTGACTCCTGAGCGTGATTTTTGAGCCGAATTCTGACACTCTGCACCTATTTTCAGTTTCAAATTACGACGTTTCATACAAAAAATATGACAATTACTGAAAACGGCGATGGGTCATATTTTGCCCAAACCCCCCAGCAGTTTTCAAAATATCTGAAATGTCGGAAATTTGACTCCTGGGCGTGATTTTTGAGCGGAATTCTGACTCTCTGCACATATTTTCAGTTTCAAATTACGACTTTTTATACCGAAAATATGCCAATTACTGAAAACGGCGATGGGTCATATTTTGCCCAAACCCCCCCTGCAGTTTTCAAAATGTCTGAAATGTCGGAAATTTGACTCCTGAGCGTGATTTTTGAGCCGAATTCTGACTCTCTGCACCTATTTTCAGTTTCAAATTACGACGTTTCATACCGAAAATATGCCAATTACTGAAAACGGCGATGGGTCATATTTTGCCCAAACCTCCCCCCCCCCCTGCAGTTTTCAAAATGTCTGAAATGTCGGAAATTTGACTCCTGAGCGTGATTTTTGAGCCGAATTCTGACTCTCTGCACCTATTTTCAGTTTCAAATTACGACTTTTTATACCGAAAATATGCCAATTACTGAAAACGGCGATGGGTCATATTTTGCCCGAACCCCCCTGCAGTTTTTAAAATGTCTGAAATGCCGGAAATTTGACTCCTGAGCGTGATTTTTGAGCCGAATTCTGACTCTCTGCACCTATTTTCAGTTTCAAATTACGATGTTTCATACTGAAAATATGCCAATTACTGTAAACGGCGATGGGTCATATTTTGCCCAAACCCCTCTGCAGTTTTCAAAATGTTTGAAATGTCGGAAATTTGACTCCTGAGCGTGATTTTTAATCCGAATTCTGACTTTCTGCACCTATTTTCAGTTTCAAATTACGACTTTTTATACCGAAAATATGCCAATTACTGAAAACGGCGATGGGTCATATTTTGACAAACCCCCCTGCAGTTTTCAAAATGTCTGAAATGCCGGAAATTTGACTCCTGAGCGTGATTTTTGAGCCGAATTCTGACTCTCTGCACCTATTTTCAGTTTCAAATTACGATGTTTCATACTGAAAATATGCCAATTACTGTAAACGGCGATGGGTCATATTTTGCCCAAACCCCTCTGCAGTTTTCAAAATGTTTGCAATGTCGGAAATTTGACTCCTGAGCGTGATTTTTTATCCGAATTCTGACTTTCTGCACCTATTTTCAGTTTCAAATTTCGAATTTTTATACCGAAAATATGCCAATTACTGAAAACAACGATGGGTCATATTTTGGCCAAACCCCCCTGCAGTTTTCAAAATGTCTGAAATTTGACTCCTGAGCGTGATTTTTGAGCCGAATTTTGACTCTCTGCACCTATTTTCAGTTTCAAATTACGACGTTTCATAGCGAAAGTATGCCAATTACTGAAAACGGCGATGCGTCATATTTTTGCCAAACCCCCATGCAGTTTTCAAAATGTCTGAAATGCCGGAAATTTGACTCCTGAGCGTGATTTTTGAGCCGAATTCTGACTCTCTGCACCTATTTTCAGTTTTAAATTACGACGTTTATACTGAAAATATGCCAATTACTGTAAACGGCGATGGGTCATATTTTGCCCAAACCCCTCTGCAGTTTTCAAAATGTTTGCAATGTCGGAAATTTGACTCCTGAGCGTGATTTTTTATCCGAATTCTGACTTTCTGCACCTATTTACAGTTTCAAATTACGACTTTTTATACCGAAAATATGCCAATTACTGAAAACGGCGATGGGTCATATTTTGCCCAAACCCCCCTGCAGTTTTCAAAATGTCTGAAATGCCGGAAATTTGACTCCTGAGCGTGATTTTTGAGCCGAATTCTGACTCTCTGCACCTATTTTCATTTCAAATTACGACTTTTTATACCGAAAAATGCCAATTACTGAAAACAGCGATGGGTCATATTTTGCCCAAACCCCCCCTGCAGTTTTCAAAATGTCTGAAATGCCGGAAATTTGACTCTTGAGCGTGAATTTTGAGCCGAATTCTGACTCTCTGCACCTATTTTCATTTCAAATTACGACTTTTTATACCGAAAATATGCCAATTACTGAAAACGGCGATGGGTCATATTTTGCCCAAACCCCCCTGCAGTTTTCAAAATGTCTGAAATTTGACTCCTGAGCGTGATTTTTGTGCCGAATTTTGACTCTCTGCACCTATTTTCAGTTTCAAATTACGACGTTTCATAGCGAAAGTATGCCAATTACTGAAAACGGCGAAGGGTCATATTTTTGCCAAACCCCCTGCAGTTTTCAAAATGTCTGAAATTTGACTACTGAGCGTGATTTTTGAGCCGAATTCTGACTCTCTGCACCGATTTTCAGTTTCAAATTACGACTTTTTATACCGAAAATATGCCAATTACTGAAAACGGCGATGGGTCATATTTTGCCCGAACCCCCCTGCAATTTTCAAAATGTATGAAATGTCGGAAATTTGACTCCTGGGCGTGATTTTTGAGCCGAATTCTGACACTCTGCACCTATTTTCAGTTTCAAATTACGACGTTTCATACAAAAAATATGCCAATTACTGAAAACGGCGATGGGTCATATTTTGCCCAAACCCCCCAGCAGTTTTCAAAATGTCTGAAATGTCGGAAATTTGACTCCTGGGCGTGATTTTTGAGCGGAATTCTGACTCTCTGCACATATTTTCAGTTTCAAATTACGACGTTTCATACCGAAAATATGCCAATTACTGAAAACGGCGATGGGTCATATTTTGCCCAAACCCCCCCCCCCTGCAGTTTTCAAAATGTCTGAAATGTCGGAAATTTGACTCCTGAGCGTGATTTTTGAGCCGAATTCTGACTCTCTGCACCTATTTTCAGTTTCAAATTACGACTTTTTATACCGAAAATATGCCAATTACTGAAAACGGCGATGGGTCATATTTTGCCCGAACCCCCCTGCAGTTTTTAAAATGTCTGAAATGCCGGAAATTTGACTCCTGAGCGTGATTTTTGAGCCGAATTCTGACTCTCTGCACCTATTTTCAGTTTCAAATTACGACGTTTCATACTGAAAATATGCCAATTACTGTAAACGGCGATGGGTCATATTTTGCCCAAACCCCCTCTGCAGTTTTCAAAATGTTTGCAATGTCGGAAATTTGACTCCTGAGCGTGATTTTTTATCCGAATTCTGACTTTCTGCACCTATTTTCAGTTTCAAATTATGACTTTTTATACCGAAAATATGCCAATTACTGAAAACGGCGATGGGTCATATTTTGCCCAAACCCCCCTGCAGTTTTCAAAATGTCTGAATTGCCGGAAATTTGACTCCTGAGCGTGAATTTTGAGCCGAATTCTGACTCTCTGCACCTATTTTCATTTCAAATTACGACTTTTTATACCGAAAATATGCCAATTACTGAAAACGGCGATGGGTCATATTTTGCCCAAACCCCCCTGCAGTTTTCAAAATGTCTGAAATTTGACTCCTGAGCGTGATTTTTGAGCCGAATTTTGACTCTCTGCACCTATTTTCAATTTCAAATTACGACGTTTCATAGCGAAAGTATGCCAATTACTGAAAACGGCGAAGGGTCATATTTTTGCCAAACCCCCCTGCAGTTTTCAAAATGTCTGAAATTTGACTACTGAGCGTGATTTTTGAGCCGAATTCTGACTCTCTGCACCGATTTTCAGTTTCAAATTACGACTTTTTATACCGAAAATATGCCAATTACTGAAAATGGCGATGGGTCATATTTTGCCCGAACCCCCCTGCAGTTTTTAAAATGTCTGAAATGCCGGAAATTTGACTCCTGAGCGTGATTTTTGAGCCGAATTCTGACTCTCTGCACCTATTTTCAGTTTCAAATTACGACGTTTCATACTGAAAATATGCCAATTACTGTAAACGGCGATGGGTCATATTTTGCCCAAACCCCCTCTGCAGTTTTCAAAATGTTTGCAATGTCGGAAATTTGACTCCTGAGCGTGATTTTTTATCCGAATTCTGACTTTCTGCACCTATTTTCAGTTTCAAATTACGACTTTTTATACCGAAAATATGCCAATTACTGAAAACGGCGATGGGTCATATTTTGCCCAAACCCCACTGCAGTTTTCAAAATGTCTGAAATGCCGGAAATTTGACTCCTGAGCGTGAATTTTGAGCCGAATTCTGACTCTCTGCACCTATTTTCATTTCAAATTACGACTTTTTATACCGAAAATATGCCAATTACTGAAAACGGCGATGGGTCATATTTTGCCCAAACCCCCCTGCAGTTTTCAAAATGTCTGAAATTTGACTCCTGAGCGTGATTTTTGAGCCGAATTTTGACTCTCTGCACCTATTTTCAATTTCAAATTACGACGTTTCATAGCGAAAGTATGCCAATTACTGAAAACGGCGAAGGGTCATATTTTTGCCAAACCCCCCTGCAGTTTTCAAAATGTCTGAAATTTGACTACTGAGCGTGATTTTTGAGCCGAATTCTGACTCTCTGCACCGATTTTCAGTTTCAAATTACGACTTTTTATACCGAAAATATGCCAACTACTGAAAACGGCGATGGGTCATATTTTGCCCAAACCCCCCTGCAGTTTTCAAAATGTATGAAATGTCGGAAATTTGACTCCTGAGCGTGATTTTTGAGCCGAATTCTGACACTCTGCACCTATTTTCAGTTTCAAATTACGACGTTTCATACAAAAAATATGCCAATTACTGAAAACGGCGATGGGTCATATTTTGCCCAAACCCCCCAGCAGTTTTCAAAATATCTGAAATGTCGGAAATTTGACTCCTGGGCGTGATTTTTGAGCGGAATTCTGACTCTCTGCACCTATTTTCAGTTTCAAATTACGACTTTTTATACCGAAAATATGCCAATTACTGAAAACGGCGATGGGTCATATTTTGCCCAAACCCCCCTGCAGTTTTCAAAATGTCTGAAATGCCGGAAATTTGACTCCTGAGCGTGAATTTTGAGCCGAATTCTGACTCTCTGCACCTATTTTCATTTCAAATTACGACTTTTTATACCGAAAATATGCCAATTACTGAAAACGGCGATGGGTCATATTTTGCCCAAACCCCCCTGCAGTTTTCAAAATGTCTGAAATTTGACTCCTGAGCGTGATTTTTGAGCCGAATTTTGACTCTCTGCACCTATTTTCAGTTTCAAATTACGACGTTTCATAGCGAAAGTATGCCAATTACTGAAAACGGCGAAGGGTCATATTTTTGCCAAACCCCCCTGCAGTTTTCAAAATGTCTGAAATTTGACTACTGAGCGTGATTTTTGAGCCGAATTCTGACTCTCTGCACCGATTTTCAGTTTCAAATTACGACTTTTTATACCGAAAATATGCCAATTACTGAAAACGGCGATGGGTCATATTTTGCCCAAACCCCCCTGCAGTTTTCAAAATGTATGAAATGTCGGAAATTTGACTCCTGAGCGTGATTTTTGAGCCGAATTCTGACACTCTGCACCTATTTTCAGTTTCAAATTACGACGTTTCATACAAAAAATATGACAATTACTGAAAACGGCGATGGGTCATATTTTGCCCAAACCCCCCAGCAGTTTTCAAAATGTCTGAAATGTCGGAAATTTGACTCCTGGGCGTGATTTTTGAGCGGAATTCTGACTCTCTGCACATATTTTCAGTTTCAAATTACGACGTTTCATACCGAAAATATGCCAATTACTGAAAACGGCGATGGGTCATATTTTGCCCAAACCCCCCCCCCCCCACCTGCAGTTTTCAAAATGTCTGAAATGTCGGAAATTTGACTCCTGAGCGTGATTTTTGAGCCGAATTCTGACTCTCTGCACCTATTTTCAGTTTCAAATTACGAATTTTTATACCGAAAATATGCCAATTACTGAAAACGGCGATGGGTCATATTTTGCCCGAACCCCCCTGCAGTTTTTAAAATGTCTGAAATGCCGGAAATTTGACTCCTGAGCGTGATTTTTGAGCCGAATTCTGACTCTCTGCACCTATTTTCAGTTTCAAATTACGACGTTTCATACTAAAAATATGCCAATTACTGTAAACGGCGATGGGTCATATTTTGCCCAAACCCCCTCTGCAGTTTTCAAAATGTTTGCAATGTCGGAAATTTGACTCCTGAGCGTGACTTTTTATCCGAATTCTGACTTTCTGCACCTATTTTCAGTTTCAAATTACGACTTTTTATACCGAAAATATGCCAATTACTGAAAACGGCGATGGGTCATATTTTGCCCAAACCCCCCTGCAGTTTTCAAAATGTCTGAAATGCCGGAAATTTGACTCCTGAGCGTGAATTTTGAGCCGAATTCTGACTCTCTGCACCTATTTTCATTTCAAATTACGACTTTTTATACCGAAAATATGCCAATTACTGAAAACGGCGATGGGTCATATTTTGCCCAAACCCCCCTGCAGTTTTCAAAATGTCTGAAATTTGACTCCTGAGCGTGATTTTTGAGCCGAATTTTGACTCTCTGCACCTATTTTCAGTTTCAAATTACGACGTTTCATAGCGAAAGTATGCCAATTACTGAAAACGGCGAAGGGTCATATTTTTGCCAAACCCCCCTGCAGTTTTCAAAATGTCTGAAATTTGACTACTGAGCGTGATTTTTGAGCCGAATTCTGACTCTCTGCACCGATTTTCAGTTTCAAATTACGACTTTTTATACCGAAAATATGCCAATTACTGAAAACGGCGATGGGTCATATTTTGCCCAAACCCCCCTGCAGTTTTCAAAATGTATGAAATGTCGGAAATTTGACTCCTGAGCGTGATTTTTGAGCCGAATTCTGACACTCTGCACCTATTTTCAGTTTCAAATTACGACGTTTCATACAAAAAATATGACAATTACTGAAAACGGCGATGGGTCATATTTTGCCCAAACCCCCCAGCAGTTTTCAAAATATCTGAAATGTCGGAAATTTGACTCCTGGGCGTGATTTTTGAGCGGAATTCTGACTCTCTGCACATATTTTCAGTTTCAAATTACGACTTTTTATACCGAAAATATGCCAATTACTGAAAACGGCGATGGGTCATATTTTGCCCAAACCCCCCCTGCAGTTTTCAAAATGTCTGAAATGTCGGAAATTTGACTCCTGAGCGTGATTTTTGAGCCGAATTCTGACTCTCTGCACCTATTTTCAGTTTCAAATTACGACGTTTCATACCGAAAATATGCCAATTACTGAAAACGGCGATGGGTCATATTTTGCCCAAACCTCCCCCCCCCCCTGCAGTTTTCAAAATGTCTGAAATGTCGGAAATTTGACTCCTGAGCGTGATTTTTGAGCCGAATTCTGACTCTCTGCACCTATTTTCAGTTTCAAATTACGACTTTTTATACCGAAAATATGCCAATTACTGAAAACGGCGATGGGTCATATTTTGCCCGAACCCCCCTGCAGTTTTTAAAATGTCTGAAATGCCGGAAATTTGACTCCTGAGCGTGATTTTTGAGCCGAATTCTGACTCTCTGCACCTATTTTCAGTTTCAAATTACGATGTTTCATACTGAAAATATGCCAATTACTGTAAACGGCGATGGGTCATATTTTGCCCAAACCCCTCTGCAGTTTTCAAAATGTTTGAAATGTCGGAAATTTGACTCCTGAGCGTGATTTTTAATCCGAATTCTGACTTTCTGCACCTATTTTCAGTTTCAAATTACGACTTTTTATACCGAAAATATGCCAATTACTGAAAACGGCGATGGGTCATATTTTGACAAACCCCCCTGCAGTTTTCAAAATGTCTGAAATGCCGGAAATTTGACTCCTGAGCGTGATTTTTGAGCCGAATTCTGACTCTCTGCACCTATTTTCAGTTTCAAAATACGATGTTTCATACTGAAAATATGCCAATTACTGTAAACGGCGATGGGTCATATTTTGCCCAAACCCCTCTGCAGTTTTCAAAATGTTTGCAATGTCGGAAATTTGACTCCTGAGCGTGATTTTTTATCCGAATTCTGACTTTCTGCACCTATTTTCAGTTTCAAATTTCGAATTTTTATACCGAAAATATGCCAATTACTGAAAACAACGATGGGTCATATTTTGGCCAAACCCCCCTGCAGTTTTCAAAATGTCTGAAATTTGACTCCTGAGCGTGATTTTTGAGCCGAATTTTGACTCTCTGCACCTATTTTCAGTTTCAAATTACGACGTTTCATAGCGAAAGTATGCCAATTACTGAAAACGGCGATGCGTCATATTTTTGCCAAACCCCCATGCAGTTTTCAAAATGTCTGAAATGCCGGAAATTTGACTCCTGAGCGTGATTTTTGAGCCGAATTCTGACTCTCTGCACCTATTTTCAGTTTTAAATTACGACGTTTATACTGAAAATATGCCAATTACTGTAAACGGCGATGGGTCATATTTTGCCCAAACCCCTCTGCAGTTTTCAAAATGTTTGCAATGTCGGAAATTTGACTCCTGAGCGTGATTTTTTATCCGAATTCTGACTTTCTGCACCTATTTACAGTTTCAAATTACGACTTTTTATACCGAAAATATGCCAATTACTGAAAACGGCGATGGGTCATATTTTGCCCAAACCCCCCTGCAGTTTTCAAAATGTCTGAAATGCCGGAAATTTGACTCCTGAGCGTGATTTTTGAGCCGAATTCTGACTCTCTGCACCTATTTTCATTTCAAATTACGACTTTTTATACCGAAAAATGCCAATTACTGAAAACAGCGATGGGTCATATTTTGCCCAAACCCCCCCTGCAGTTTTCAAAATGTCTGAAATGCCGGAAATTTGACTCTTGAGCGTGAATTTTGAGCCGAATTCTGACTCTCTGCACCTATTTTCATTTCAAATTACGACTTTTTATACCGAAAATATGCCAATTACTGAAAACGGCGATGGGTCATATTTTGCCCAAACCCCCCTGCAGTTTTCAAAATGTCTGAAATTTGACTCCTGAGCGTGATTTTTGTGCCGAATTTTGACTCTCTGCACCTATTTTCAGTTTCAAATTACGACGTTTCATAGCGAAAGTATGCCAATTACTGAAAACGGCGAAGGGTCATATTTTTGCCAAACCCCCCTGCAGTTTTCAAAATGTCTGAAATTTGACTACTGAGCGTGATTTTTGAGCCGAATTCTGACTCTCTGCACCGATTTTCAGTTTCAAATTACGACTTTTTATACCGAAAATATGCCAATTACTGAAAACGGCGATGGGTCATATTTTGCCCAAACCCCCCTGCAATTTTCAAAATGTATGAAATGTCGGAAATTTGACTCCTGGGCGTGATTTTTGAGCCGAATTCTGACACTCTGCACCTATTTTCAGTTTCAAATTACGACGTTTCATACAAAAAATATGCCAATTACTGAAAACGGCGATGGGTCATATTTTGCCCAAACCCCCCAGCAGTTTTCAAAATGTCTGAAATGTCGGAAATTTGACTCCTGGGCGTGATTTTTGAGCGGAATTCTGACTCTCTGCACATATTTTCAGTTTCAAATTACGACGTTTCATACCGAAAATATGCCAATTACTGAAAACGGCGATGGGTCATATTTTGCCCAAACCCCCCCCCCCTGCAGTTTTCAAAATGTCTGAAATGTCGGAAATTTGACTCCTGAGCGTGATTTTTGAGCCGAATTCTGACTCTCTGCACCTATTTTCAGTTTCAAATTACGACTTTTTATACCGAAAATATGCCAATTACTGAAAACGGCGATGGGTCATATTTTGCCCGAACCCCCCTGCAGTTTTTAAAATGTCTGAAATGCCGGAAATTTGACTCCTGAGCGTGATTTTTGAGCCGAATTCTGACTCTCTGCACCTATTTTCAGTTTCAAATTACGACGTTTCATACTGAAAATATGCCAATTACTGTAAACGGCGATGGGTCATATTTTGCCCAAACCCCCTCTGCAGTTTTCAAAATGTTTGCAATGTCGGAAATTTGACTCCTGAGCGTGATTTTTTATCCGAATTCTGACTTTCTGCACCTATTTTCAGTTTCAAATTATGACTTTTTATACCGAAAATATGCCAATTACTGAAAACGGCGATGGGTCATATTTTGCCCAAACCCCCCTGCAGTTTTCAAAATGTCTGAATTGCCGGAAATTTGACTCCTGAGCGTGAATTTTGAGCCGAATTCTGACTCTCTGCACCTATTTTCATTTCAAATTACGACTTTTTATACCGAAAATATGCCAATTACTGAAAACGGCGATGGGTCATATTTTGCCCAAACCCCCCTGCAGTTTTCAAAATGTCTGAAATTTGACTCCTGAGCGTGATTTTTGAGCCGAATTTTGACTCTCTGCACCTATTTTCAATTTCAAATTACGACGTTTCATAGCGAAAGTATGCCAATTACTGAAAACGGCGAAGGGTCATATTTTTGCCAAACCCCCCTGCAGTTTTCAAAATGTCTGAAATTTGACTACTGAGCGTGATTTTTGAGCCGAATTCTGACTCTCTGCACCGATTTTCAGTTTCAAATTACGACTTTTTATACCGAAAATATGCCAATTACTGAAAATGGCGATGGGTCATATTTTGCCCGAACCCCCCTGCAGTTTTTAAAATGTCTGAAATGCCGGAAATTTGACTCCTGAGCGTGATTTTTGAGCCGAATTCTGACTCTCTGCACCTATTTTCAGTTTCAAATTACGACGTTTCATACTGAAAATATGCCAATTACTGTAAACGGCAATGGGTCATATTTTGCCCAAACCCCCTTTGCAGTTTTCAAAATGTTTGCAATGTCGGAAATTTGACTCCTGAGCGTGATTTTTTATCCGAATTCTGACTTTCTGCACCTATTTTCAGTTTCAAATTACGACTTTTTATACCGAAAATATGCCAATTACTGAAAACGGCGATGGGTCATATTTTGCCCAAACCCCCCTGCAGTTTTCAAAATGTCTGAAATGCCGGAAATTTGACTCCTGAGCGTGAATTTTGAGCCGAATTCTGACTCTCTGCACCTATTTTCATTTCAAATTACGACTTTTTATACCGAAAATATGCCAATTACTGAAAACGGCGATGGGTCATATTTTGCCCAAACCCCCCTGCAGTTTTCAAAATGTCTGAAATTTGACTCCTGAGCGTGATTTTTGAGCCGAATTTTGACTCTCTGCACCTATTTTCAATTTCAAATTACGACGTTTCATAGCGAAAGTATGCCAATTACTGAAAACGGCGAAGGGTCATATTTTTGCCAAACCCCCCTGCAGTTTTCAAAATGTCTGAAATTTGACTACTGAGCGTGATTTTTGAGCCGAATTCTGACTCTCTGCACCGATTTTCAGTTTCAAATTACGACTTTTTATACCGAAAATATGCCAACTACTGAAAACGGCGATGGGTCATATTTTGCCCAAACCCCCCTGCAGTTTTCAAAATGTATGAAATGTCGGAAATTTGAATCCTGAGCGTGATTTTTGAGCCGAATTCTGACACTCTGCACCTATTTTCAGTTTCAAATTACGACGTTTCATACAAAAAATATGCCAATTACTGAAAACGGCGATGGGTCATATTTTGCCCAAACCCCCCAGCAGTTTTCAAAATATCTGAAATGTCGGAAATTTGACTCCTGGGCGTGATTTTTGAGCGGAATTCTGACTCTCTGCACATATTTTCAGTTTCAAATTACGACTTTTTATACCGAAAAAATGCCAATTACTGAAAACGGCGATGGGTCATATTTTGCCCAAACCCCCCCTGCAGTTTTCAAAATGTCTGAAATGTCGGAAATTTGACTCCTGAGCGTGATTTTTGAGCCGAATTATGACTCTCTGCACCTATTTTCAGTTTCAAATTACGACGTTTCATACCGAAAATATGCCAATTACTGAAAACGGCGATGGGTCATATTTTGCCCAAACCTCCCCCCCCCCCCCTGCAGTTTTCAAAATGTCTGAAATGTCGGAAATTTGACTCCTGAGCGTGATTTTTGAGCCGAATTCTGACTCTCTGCACCTATTTTCAGTTTTAAATTACGACTTTTTATACCGAAAATATGCCAATTACTGAAAACGGCGATGGGTCATATTTTGCCCGAACCCCCCTGCAGTTTTTAAAATGTCTGAAATGCCGGAAATTTGACTCCTGAGCGTGATTTTTGAGCCGAATTCTGACTCTCTGCACCTATTTTCAGTTTCAAATTACGATGTTTCATACTGAAAATATGCCAATTACTGTAAACGGCGATGGGTCATATTTTGCCCAAACCCCTCTGCAGTTTTCAAAATGTTTGAAATGTCGGAAATTTGACTCCTGAGCGTGATTTTTAATCCGAATTCTGACTTTCTGCCCCTATTTTCAGTTTCAAATTACGACTTTTTATACCGAAAATATGCCAATTACTGAAAACGGCGATGGGTCATATTTTGACAAACCCCCCTGCAGGTTTTCAAAATGTCTGAAATGCCGGAAATTTGACTCCTGAGCGTGATTTTTGAGCCGAATTCTGACTCTCTGCACCTATTTTCAGTTTCAAATTACGATGTTTCATACTGAAAATATGCCAATTACTGTAAACGGCGATGGGTCATATTTTGCCCAAACCCCTCTGCAGTTTTCAAAATGTTTGCAATGTCGGAAATTTGACTCCTGAGCGTGATTTTTTATCCGAATTCTGACTTTCTGCACCTATTTTCAGTTTCAAATTTCGAATTTTTATACCGAAAATATGCCAATTACTGAAAACAACGATGGGTCATATTTTGGCCAAACCCCCCTGCAGTTTTCAAAATGTCTGAAATTTGACTCCTGAGCGTGATTTTTGAGCCGAATTTTGACTCTCTGCACCTATTTTCAGTTTCAAATTACGACGTTTCATAGCGAAAGTATGCCAATTACTGAAAACGGCGATGCGTCATATTTTTGCCAAACCCCCATGCAGTTTTCAAAATGTCTGAAATGCCGGAAATTTGACTCCTGAGCGTGATTTTTGAGCCGAATTCTGACTCTCTGCACCTATTTTCAGTTTTAAATTACGACGTTTATACTGAAAATATGCCAATTACTATAAACGGCGATGGGTCATATTTTGCCCAAACCCCTCTGCAGTTTTCAAAATGTTTGCAATGTCGGAAATTTGACTCCTGAGCGTGATTTTTTATCCGAATTCTGACTTTCTGCACCTATTTTCAGTTTCAAATTACGACTTTTTATACCGAAAATATGCCAATTACTGAAAACGGCGATGGGTCATATTTTGCCCAAACCCCCCTGCAGTTTTCAAAATGTCTGAAATGCCGGAAATTTGACTCCTGAGCGTGATTTTTGAGCCGAATTCTGACTCTCTGCACCTATTTTCATTTCAAATTACGACTTTTTATACCGAAAATATGCCAATTACTGAAAACAGCGATGGGTCATATTTTGCCCAAACCCCCCTGCAGTTTTAAAAATGTCTGAAATGCCGGAAATTTGACTCCTGAGCGTGAATTTTGAGCCGAATTCTGACTCTCTGCACCTATTTTCATTTCAAATTACGACTTTTTATACTGAAAATATGCCAATTACTGAAAACGGCGATGGGTCATATTTTGCCCAAACCCCCCTGCAGTTTTCAAAATGTCTGAAATTTGACTCCTGAGCGTGATTTTTGAGCCGAATTTTGACTCTCTGCACCTATTTTCAGTTTCAAATTACGACGTTTCATAGCGAAAGTATGCCAATTACTGAAAACGGCGAAGGGTCATATTTTTGCCAAACCCCCCTGCAGTTTTCAAAATGTCTGAAATTTGACTACTGAGCGTGATTTTTGAGCCGAATTCTGACTATCTGCACCGATTTTCAGTTTCAAATTACGACTTTTTATACCGAAAATATGCCAATTACTGAAAACGGCGATGGGTCATATTTTGCCCAAACCCCCCTGCAGTTTTCAAAATGTATGAAATGTCGGAAATTTGACTCCTGAGCGTGATTTTTGAGCCGAATTCTGACACTCTGCACCTATTTTCTGTTTCAAATTACGACGTTTCATACAAAAAATATGCCAATTACTGAAAACGGCGATGGGTCATATTTTGCCCAAACCCCCCAGCAGTTTTCAAAATATCTGAAATGTCGGAAATTTGACTCCTGGGCGTGATTTTTGAGCGGAATTCTGACTCTCTGCACATATTTTCAGTTTCAAATTACGACTTTTTATACCGAAAATATGCCAATTACTGAAAACGGCGATGGGTCATATTTTGCCCAAACCCCCCCTGCAGTTTTCAAAATGTCTGAAATGTCGGAAATTTGACTCCTGAGCGTGATTTTTGAGCCGAATTCTGACTCTCTGCACCTATTTTCAGTTTCAAATTACGACGTTTCATACCGAAAATATGCCAATTACTGAAAACGGCGATGGGTCATATTTTGCCCCCCCCCCCTGCAGTTTTCAAAATGTCTGAAATGTCGGAAATTTGACTCCTGAGCGTGATTTTTGAGCCGAATTCTGACTCTCTGCACCTATTTTCAGTTTCAAATTACGACTTTTTATACCGAAAATATGCCAATTACTGAAAACGGCGATGGGTCATATTTTGCCTGAACCCCCCTGCAGTTTTTAAAATGTCTGAAATGCCGGAAATTTGACTCCTGAGCGTGATTTTTGAGCCGAATTCTGACTCTCTGCACCTATTTTCAGTTTCAAATTACGATGTTTCATACTGAAAATATGCCAATTACTGTAAACGGCGATGGGTCATATTTTGCCCAAACCCCTCTGCAGTTTTCAAAATGTTTGCAATGTCGGAAATTTGACTCCTGAGCGTGATTTTTTATCCGAATTCTGACTTTCTGCACCTATTTTCAGTTTCAAATTTCGAATTTTTATACCGAAAATATGCCAATTACTGAAAAAAACGATGGGTCATATTTTGGCCAAACCCCCCTGCAGTTTTCAAAATGTCTGAAATTTGACTCCTGAGCGTGATTTTTGAGCCGAATTCTGACTTTCTGCACCTATTTTCAGTTTCAAATTACGACTTTTTATACCGAAAATATGCCAATTACTGAAAACGGCGATGGGTCATATTTTGCCCAAACCCCCCTGCAGTTTTCAAAATGTCTGAAATGCCGGAAATTTGACTCCTGAGCGTGATTTTTGAGCCGAATTCTGACTCTCTGCACCTATTTTCATTTCAAATTACGACTTTTTATACCGAAAATATGCCAATTACTGAAAACGGCGATGGGTCATATTTTGCCCAAACCCCCCTGCAGTTTTCAAAATGTCTGAAATTTGACTCCTGAGCGTGATTTTTGAGCCGAATTTTGACTCTGCACCTATTTTCAGTTTCAAATTACGACGTTTCATAGCGAAAGTATGCCAATTACTGAAAACGGCGAAGGGTCATATTTTTGCCAAACCCCCCTGCAGTTTTCAAAATGTCTGAAATTTGACTACTGAGCGTGATTTTTGAGCCGAATTCTGACTCTCTGCACCGATTTTCAGTTTCAAATTACGACTTTTTATACCGAAAATATGCCAATTACTGAAAACGGCGATGGGTCATATTTTGCCCAAACCCCCCTGCAATTTTCAAAATGTATGAAATGTCCGAAATTTGACTCCTGAGCGTGATTTTTGAGCCGAATTCTGACACTCTGCACCTATTTTCAGTTTCAAATTACGACGTTTCATACAAAAAATATGCCAATTACTGAAAACGGCGATGGGTCATATTTTGCCCAAACCCCCCCAGCAGTTTTCAAAATATCTGAAATGTCGGAAATTTGACTCCTGGGCGTGATTTTTGAGCGGAATTCTGACTCTCTGCACATATTTTCAGTTTCAAATTACGACTTTTTATACCGAAAATATGCCAATTACTGAAAACGGCGATGGGTCATATTTTGCCCAAACCCCCCCTGCAGTTTTCAAAATGTCTGAAATGTCGGAAATTTGACTCCTGAGCGTGATTTTTGAGCCGAATTCTGACTCTCTGCACCTATTTTCAGTTTCAAATTACGACGTTTCATACCGAAAATATGCCAATTACTGAAAACGGCGATGTGTCATATTTTGCCCAAACCCCCCCCCCCCCCTGCAGTTTTCAAAATGTCTGAAATGTCGGAAATTTGACTCCTGAGCGTGATTTTTGAGCCGATTTCTGACTCTCTGCACCTATTTTCAGTTTCAAATTACGACTTTTTATACCGAAAATATGCCAATTACTGAAAACGGCGATGGGTCATATTTTGCCTGAACCCCCCTGCAGTTTTTAAAATGTCTGAAATGCCGGAAATTTGACTCCTGAGCGTTATTTTTGAGCCGAATTCTGACTCTCTGCACCTATTTTCAGTTTCAAATTACGATGTTTCATACTGAAAATATGCCAATTACTGTAAACGGCGATGGGTCATATTTTGCCCAAACCCCTCTGCAGTTTTCAAAATGTTTGAAATGTCGGAAATTTGACTCCTGAGCGTGATTTTTAATCCGAATTCTGACTTTCTGCACCTATTTTCAGTTTCAAATTACGACTTTTTATACCGAAAATATGCCAATTACTGAAAACGGCGATGGGTCATATTTTGACAAACCCCCCTGCAGTTTTCAAAATGTCTGAAATGCCGGAAATTTGACTCCTGAGCGTGATTTTTGAGCCGAATTCTGACTCTCTGCACCTATTTTCAGTTTCAAATTACGATGTTTCATACTGAAAATATGCCAATTACTGTAAACGGCGATGGGTCATATTTTGCCCAAACCCCTCTGCAGTTTTCAAAATGTTTGCAATGTCGGAAATTTGACTCCTGAGCGTGATTTTTTATCCGAATTCTGACTTTCTGCACCTGTTTTCAGTTTCAAATTTCGAATTTTTATACCGAAAATATGCCAATTACTGAAAACAACGATGGGTCATATTTTGGCCAAACCCCCCTGCAGTTTTCAAAATGTCTGAAATTTGACTCCTGAGCGTGATTTTTGAGCCGAATTTTGACTCTCTGCACCTATTTTCAGTTTCAAATTACGACGTTTCATAGCGAAAGTATGCCAATTACTGAAAACGGCGATGGGTCATATTTTTGCCAAACCCCCATGCAGTTTTCAAAATGTCTGAAATGCCGGAAATTTGACTCCTGAGCGTGATTTTTGAGCCGAATTCTGACTCTCTGCACCTATTTTCAGTTTTAAATTACGACGTTTCATACTGAAAATATGCCAATTACTGTAAACGGCGATGGGTCATATTTTGCCCAAACCCCTCTGCAGTTTTCAAAATGTTTGCAATGTCGGAAATTTGACTCCTGAGCGTGATTTTTTATCCGAATTCTGACTTTCTGCACCTATTTTCAGTTTCAAATTACGACTTTTTATACCGAAAATATGCCAATTACTGAAAACGGCGATGGGTCATATTTTGCCCAAACCCCCCTGCAGTTTTCAAAATGTCTGAAATGCCGGAAATTTGACTCCTGAGCGTGATTTTTGAGCCGAATTCTGACTCTCTGCACCTATTTTCATTTCAAATTACGACTTTTTATACCGAAAATATGCCAATTACTGAAAACAGCGATGGGTCATATTTTGCCCAAACCCCCCTGCAGTTTTCAAAATGTCTGAAATTTGACTCCTGAGCGTGATTTTTGAGCCGAATTCTGACTCTCTGCACCGATTTTCAGTTTCAAATTACGACTTTTTATACCGAAAATATGCACCTACTGAAAACGGAGATGGGTCATATTTTGCTCAAACCTCCCTGCAGTTTTCAAAATGTCTGAAATGTCGGAAATTTGACTCCTGAGCGTGATTTTTTAGCCGAATTCTGACTCTGCACCTATTTTCAGTTTCAAATTACGACTTTTTATACCGAAAATATGCCAATTACTGAAAACGGCGATGGGTCATATTTTGCCCAAACCCCCCTGCAGTTTTCAAAATGTATGAAATGTCGGAAATTTGACTCCTGAGCGTGATTTTTGAGCCGAATTCTGACACTCTGCACCTATTTTCAGTTTCAAATTACGACGTTTCATACAAAAAATATGCCAATTACTGAAAACGGCGATGGGTCATATTTTGCCCAAACCCCCCAGCAGTTTTCAAAATGTCTGAAATGTTGGAAATTTGACTCCTGAGCGTGATTTTTAATCCGAATTCTGACTTTCTGCACCTATTTTCAGTTTCAAATTACGACTTTTTATACCGAAAATATGCCAATTACTGGAAACGGCGATGGGTCATATTTTGCCCAAACCCCCCTGCAGTTTTCAAAATGTCTGAAATGCCGGAAATTTGACTCCTGAGCGTGATTTTTGAGACGAATTCTGACTCTCTGCACCTATTTTCATTTCAAATTACGACTTTTTATACCGAATATATGCCAATTACTGAAAACAGCGATGGGTCATATTTTGCCCAAACCCCCCTGCAGTTTTCAAAATGTCTGAAATTTGAGTCCTGAGCGTGATTTTTGAGCCAAATTTTGACTCTCTGCACCTATTTTCAGTTTCAAATTACGACGTTTCATAGCGAAAGTATGCCAATTACTGAAATCGGCGATGCGTCATATTTTTGCCAAACCCCCATGCAGTTTTCAAAATGTCTGAAATGCCGGAAATTTGACTCCTGAGCGTGATTTTTGAGCCGAATTCTGACTCTCTGCACCTATTTTCAGTTTTAAATTACGACGTTTCATACAGAAAATATGCCAATTACTGTAAACGGCGATGGGTCATATTTTGCCCAAACCCCTTTGCAGTTTTCAAAATGTTTGCAATGTCGGAAATTTGACTCCTGAGCGTGATTTTTTATCCGAATTCTGAATTTCTGCACCTATTTTCAGTTTCAAATTACGACTTTTTATACCGAAAATATGCCAATTACTGAAAACGGCGATGGGTCATATTTTGCCCAAACCCCCCTGCAGTTTTCAAAATGTCTGAAATGCCGGAAATTTGACTCCCGAGCGTGATTTTTGAGCCGAATTCTGACTCTCTGCACCTATTTTCATTTCAAATTACGACTTTTTATACCGAAAATATGCCAATTACTGAAAACAGCGATGGGTCATATTTTGCCCAAACCCCCCTGCAGTTTTCAAAATGTCTGAAATTTGAGTCCTGAGCGTGATTTTTGAGCCAAATTTTGACTCTCTGCACCTATTTTCAGTTTCAAATTACGACGTTTCATAGCGAAAGTATGCCAATTACTGAAAACGGCGAAGGGTCATATTTTTGCCAAACCCCCCTGCAGTTTTCAAAATGTCTGAAATTTGACTCCTGAGCGTGATTTTTGAGCCGAATTCTGACTCTCTGCACCGATTTTCAGTTTCAAATTACGACTTTTTATACCGAAAATATGCACCTACTGAAAACGGAGATGGGTCATATTTTGCCCAAACCTCCCTGCAGTTTTCAAAATGTCTGAAATGTCGGAAATTTGACTCCTGAGCGTGATTTTTTAGCCGAATTCTGACTCTGCACCTATTTTCAGTTTCAAATTACGACTTTTTATACCGAAAATATGCCAATTACTGAAAACGGCGATGGGTCATATTTTGCCCAAACCCCCCTGCAGTTTTCAAAATGTATGAAATGTCGGAAATTTGACTCCTGAGCGTGATTTTTGAGCCGAATTCTGACACTCTGCACCTATTTTCAGTTTCAAATTACGACGTTTCATACAAAAAATATGCCAATTACTGAAAACGGCGATGGGTCATATTTTGCCCAAACCCCCCAGCAGTTTTCAAAATGTCTAAAATGTCGAAAATTTGACTCCTGAGCGTGATTTTTAGTCCGAATTCTGACTTTCTGCACCTATTTTCAGTTTCAAATTACGACTTTTTATACCGAAAATATGCCAATTACTGAAAACGGCGATGGGTCATATTTTGACAAACCCCCCTGCAGTTTTCAAAATGTCTGAAATGCCGGAAATTTGACTCCTGAGCATGATTTTTGAGCCGAATTCTGACTCTCTGCACCTATTTTCAGTTTCAAATTACGATGTTTCATACTGAAAATATGCCAATTACTGTAAACGGCGATGGGTCATATTTTGCCCAATCCCCTCTGCAGTTTTCAAAATGTTTGCAATGTCGGAAATTTGACTCCTGAGCGTGATTTTTTATCCGAATTCTGACTTTCTGCACCTATTTTCAGTTTCAAATTTCGAATTTTTATACCGAAAATATGCCAATTACTGAAAATAACGATGGGTCATATTTTGACCAAACCCCCCTGCAGTTTTCAAAATGTCTGAAATTTGACTCCTGAGCGTGATTTTTGAGCCGAATTTTGACTCTCTGCACCTATTTTCAGTTTCAAATTACGACGTTTCATAGCGAAAGTATGCCAATTACTGAAATCGGCGATGCGTCATATTTTTGCCAAACCCCCATGCAGTTTTCAAAATGTCTGAAATGCCGGAAATTTGACTCCTGAGCGTGATTTTTGAGCCGAATTCTGACTCTCTGCACCTATTTTCAGTTTTAAATTACGACGTTTCATACTGAAAATATGCCAATTACTGTAAACGGCGATGGGTCATATTTTGCCCAAACCCCTCTGCAGTTTTCAAAATGTTTGCAATGTCGGAAATTTGACTCCTGAGCGTGATTTTTTATCCGAATTCTGAATTTCTGCACCTATTTTCAGTTTCAAATTACGACTTTTTATACCGAAAATATGCCAATTACTGAAAACGGCGATGGGTCATATTTTGCCCAAACCCCCCTGCAGTTTTCATAATGTCTGAAATGCCGGAAATTTGACTCCCGAGCGTGATTTTTGAGCCGAATTCTGACTCTCTGCACCTATTTTCATTTCAAATTACGACTTTTTATACCGAAAATATGCCAATTACTGAAAACAGCGATGGGTCATATTTTGCCCAAACCCCCCTGCAGTTTTCAAAATGTCTGAAATTTGAGTCCTGAGCGTGATTTTTGAGCCAAATTTTGACTCTCTGCACCTATTTTCAGTTTCAAATTACGACGTTTCATAGCGAAAGTATGCCAATTACTGAAAACGGCGAAGGGTCATATTTTTGCCAACCCCCCCCTGCAGTTTTCAAAATGTCTGAAATTTGACTCCTGAGCGTGATTTTTGAGCCGAATTCTGACTCTCTGCACCGATTTTCAGTTTCAAATTACGACTTTTTATACCGAAAATATGCACCTACTGAAAACGGAGATGGGTCATATTTTGCCCAAACCTCCCTGCAGTTTTCAAAATGTCTGAAATGTCGGAAATTTGACTCCTGAGCGTGATTTTTTAGCCGAATTCTGACTCTGCACCTATTTTCAGTTTCAAATTACGACTTTTTATACCGAAAATATGCCAATTACTGAAAACGGCGATGGGTCATATTTTGCCCAAACCCCCCTGCAGTTTTCAAAATGTATGAAATGTCGGAAATTTGACTCCTGAGCGTGATTTTTGAGCCGAATTCTGACACTCTGCACCTATTTTCAGTTTCAAATTACGACGTTTCATACAAAAAATATGCCAATTACTGAAAACGGCGATGGGTCATATTTTGCCCAAACCCCCCAGCAGTTTTCAAAATGTCTGAAATGTCGAAAATTTGACTCCTGAGCGTGATTTTTAGTCCGAATTCTGACTTTCTGCACCTATTTTCAGTTTCAAATTACGACTTTTTATACCGAAAATATGCCAATTACTGAAAACGGCGATGGGTCATATTTTGACAAACCCCCCTGCAGTTTTCAAAATGTCTGAAATGCCGGAAATTTGACTCCTGAGCATGATTTTTGAGCCGAATTCTGACTCTCTGCACCTATTTTCAGTTTCAAATTACGATGTTTCATACTGAAAATATGCCAATTACTGTAAACGGCGATGGGTCATATTTTGCCCAAACCCCTCTGCAGTTTTCAAAATGTTTGCAATGTCGGAAATTTGACTCCTGAGCGTGATTTTTTATCCGAATTCTGACTTTCTGCACCTATTTTCAGTTTCAAATTTCGAATTTTTATACCGAAAATATGCCAATTACTGAAAATAACGATGGGTCATATTTTGGCCAAACCCCCCTGCAGTTTTCAAAATGTCTGAAATTTGACTCCTGAGCGTGATTTTTGAGCCGAATTTTGACTCTCTGCACCTATTTTCAGTTTCAAATTACGACGTTTCATAGCGAAAGTATGCCAATTACTGAAATCGGCGATGCGTCATATTTTTGCCAAACCCCCATGCAGTTTTCAAAATGTCTGAAATGCCGGAAATTTGACTCCTGAGCGTGATTTTTGAGCCGAATTCTGACTCTCTGCACCTATTTTCAGTTTTAAATTACGACGTTTCATACTGAAAATATGCCAATTACTGTAAACGGCGATGGGTCATATTTTGCCCAAACCCCTCTGCAGTTTTCAAAATGTTTGCAATGTCGGAAATTTGACTCCTGAGCGTGATTTTTTATCCGAATTCTGAATTTCTGCACCTATTTTCAGTTTCAAATTACGACTTTTTATACCGAAAATATGCCAATTACTGAAAACGGCGATGGGTCATATTTTGCCCAAACCCCCCTGCAGTTTTCATAATGTCTGAAATGCCGGAAATTTGACTCCCGAGCGTGATTTTTGAGCCGAATTCTGACTCTCTGCACCTATTTTCATTTCAAATTACGACTTTTTATACCGAAAATATGCCAATTACTGAAAACAGCGATGGGTCATATTTTGCCCAAACCCCCCTGCAGTTTTCAAAATGACTGAAATTTGAGTCCTGAGCGTGATTTTTGAGCCAAATTTTGACTCTCTGCACCTATTTTCAGTTTCAAATTACGACGTTTCATAGCGAAAGTATGCCAATTACTGAAAACGGCGAAGGGTCATATTTTTGCCAACCCCCCCCTGCAGTTTTCAAAATGTCTGAAATTTGACTCCTGAGCGTGATTTTTGAGCCGAATTCTGACTCTCTGCACCGATTTTCAGTTTCAAATTACGACTTTTTATACCGAAAATATGCACCTACTGAAAACGGAGATGGGTCATATTTTGCCCAAACCTCCCTGCAGTTTTCAAAATGTCTGAAATGTCGGAAATTTGATTCCTGAGCGTGATTATTTAGCCGAATTCTGACTCTGCACCTATTTTCAGTTTCAAATTACGACTTTTTATACCGAAAATATGCCAATTACTGAAAACGGCGATGGGTCATATTTTGCCCAAACCCCCCTGCAGTTTTCAAAATGTATGAAATATCGGAAATTTGACTCCTGAGCGTGATTTTTGAGCCGAATTCTGACACTCTGCACCTATTTTCAGTTTCAAATTACGACGTTTCATACAAAAAATATGCCAATTACTGAAAACGGCGATGGGTCATATTTTGCCCAAACCCCCCAGCAGTTTTCAAAATGTCTGAAATGTCGGAAATTTGACTCCTGAGCGTGATTTTTAGTCCGAATTCTGACTTTCTGCACCTATTTTCAGTTTCAAATTACGACTTTTTATACCGAAAATATGCCAATTACTGAAAACGGCGATGGGTCATATTTTGACAAACCCCCCTGCAGTTTTCAAAATGTCTGAAATGCCGGAAATTTGACTCCTGAGCATGATTTTTGAGCCGAATTCTGACTCTCTGCACCTATTTTCAGTTTCAAATTACGATGTTTCATACTGAAAATATGCCAATTACTGTAAACGGCGATGGGTCATATTTTGCCCAAACCCCTCTGCAGTTTTCAAAATGTTTGCAATGTCGGAAATTTGACTCCTGAGCGTGATTTTTTATCCGAATTCTGACTTTCTGCACCTATTTTCAGTTTCAAATTTCGAATTTTTATACCGAAAATATGCCAATTACTGAAAACAACGATGGGTCATATTTTGGCCAAACCCCCCTGCAGTTTTCAAAATGTCTGACATTTGACTCCTGAGCGTGATTTTTGAGCCGAATTCTGACTCTCTGCACCTATTTTCAGTTTCAAATTACGACGTTTCATAGCGAAAGTATGCCAATTACTGAAAACGGCGATGCGTCATATTTTTGCCAAACCCCCATGCAGTTTTCAAAATGTCTGAAATGCCGGAAATTTGACTCCTGAGCGTGATTTTTGAGCCGAATTCTGACTCTCTGCACCTATTTTCAGTTTTAAATTACGACGTTTCATACTGAAAATATGCCAATTACTGTAAACGGCGATGGGTCATATTTTGCCCAAACCCCTCTGCAGTTTTCAAAATGTTTGCAATGTCGGAAATTTGACTCCTGAGCGTGATTTTTTATCCGAATTCTGACTTTCTGCACCTATTTTCAGTTTCAAATTACGACTTTTTATACCGAAAATATGCCAATTACTGAAAACGGCGATGGGTCATATTTTGCCCAAACCCCCCTGCAGTTTTCAAAATGTCTGAAATGCCGGAAATTTGACTCCTGAGCGTGATTTTTGAGCCGAATTCTGACTCTCTGCACCTATTTTCATTTCAAATTACGACTTTTTATACCGAAAATATGCCAATTACTGAAAACAGCGATGGGTCATATTTTGCCCAAACCCCCCTGCAGTTTTCAAAATGTCTGAAATGCCGGAAATTTGACTCCTGAGCGTGATTTTTTAGCCGAATTCTGACTCTGCACCTATTTTCAGTTTCAAATTACGACTTTTTATACCGAAAATATGCCAATTACTGAAAACGGCGATGGGTCATATTTTGCCCAAACCCCCCTGCAGTTTTCAAAATGTATGAAATGTCGGAAATTTGACTCCTGAGCGTGATTTTTGAGCCGAATTCTGACACTCTGCACCTATTTTCAGTTTCAAATTACGACGTTTCATACAAAAAAAATGCCAATTACTGAAAACGGCGATGGGTCATATTTTGCCCAAACCCCCCAGCAGTTTTCAAAATGTCTGAAATGTTGGAAATTTGACTCCTGAGCGTGATTTTTAATCCGAATTCTGACTTTCTGCACCTATTTTCAGTTTCAAATTACGACTTTTTATACCGAAAATATGCCAATTACTGGAAACGGCGATGGGTCATATTTTGCCCAAACCCCCCTGCAGTTTTCAAAATGTCTGAAATGCCGGAAATTTGACTCCTGAGCGTGATTTTTGAGCCGAATTCTGACTCTCTGCACCTATTTTCATTTCAAATTACGACTTTTTATACCGAATATATGCCAATTACTGAAAACAGCGATGGGTCATATTTTGCCCAAACCCCCCTGCAGTTTTCAAAATGTCTGAAATTTGAGTCCTGAGTGTGATTTTTGAGCCAAATTTTGACTCTCTGCACCTATTTTCAGTTTCAAATTACGACGTTTCATAGCGAAAGTATGCCAATTACTGAAAACGGCAAAGGGTCATATTTTTGCCAAACCCCCCTGCAGTTTTCAAAATGTCTGAAATTTGACTCCTGAGCGTGATTTTTGAGCCGAATTCTGACTCTCTGCACCAATTTTCAGTTTCAAATTACGACTTTTTATACCGAAAATATGCACCTACTGAAAACGGAGATGGGTCATATTTTGCCCAAACCTCCCTGCAGTTTTCAAAATGTCTGAAATGTCGGAAATTTGACTCCTGAGCGTGATTTTTTAGCCGAATTCTGACTCTGCACCTATTTTCAGTTTCAAATTACGACTTTTTATACCGAAAATATGCCAATTACTGAAAACGGCGATGGGTCATATTTTGCCCAAACCCCCCTGCAGTTTTCAAAATGTATGAAATGTCGGAAATTTGACTCCTGAGCGTGATTTTTGAGCCGAATTCTGACACTCTGCACCTATTTTCAGTTTCAAATTACGACGTTTCATACAAAAAATATGCCAATTACTGAACACGGCGATGGGTCATATTTTGCCCAAACCCCCCAGCAGTTTTCAGAATGTCTGAAATGTCGGAAATTTGACTCCTGAGCGTGATTTTTAATCCGAATTCTGACTTTCTGCACCTATTTTCAGTTTCAAATTACGACTTTTTATACCGAAAATATGCCAATTACTGAAAACGGCGATGGGTCATATTTTGACAAACCCCCCTGCAGTTTTCAAAATGTCTGAAATGCCGGAAATTTGACTCCTGAGCTTGATTTTTGAGCCGAATTCTGACTCTCTGCACCTATTTTCAGTTTCAAATTACGATGTTTCATACTGAAAATATGCCAATTACTGTAAACGGCGATGGGTCATATTTTGCCCAAACCCCTCTGCAGTTTTCAAAATGTTTGCAATGTCGGAAATTTGACTCCTGAGCGTGATTTTTTATCCGAATTCTGACTTTCTGCACCTATTTTCAGTTTCAAATTTCGAATTTTTATACCGAAAATATGCCAATTACTGAAAACAACGATGGGTCATATTTTGGCCAAACCCCCCTGCAGTTTTCAAAATGTCTGAAATTTGACTCCTGAGCGTGATTTTTGAGCCGAATTTTGACTCTCTGCACCTATTTTCAGTTTCAAATTACGACGTTTCATAGCGAAAGTATGCCAATTACTGAAATCGGCGATGCGTCATATTTTTGCCAAACCCCCATGCAGTTTTCAAAATGTCTGAAATGCCGGAAATTTGACTCCTGAGCGTGATTTTTGAGCCGAATTCTGACTCTCTGCACCTATTTTCAGTTTTAAATTACGACGTTTCATACAGAAAATATGCCAATTACTGTAAACGGCGATGGGTCATATTTTGCCCAAACCCCTTTGCAGTTTTCAAAATGTTTGCAATGTCGGAAATTTGACTCCTGAGCGTGATTTTTTATCCGAATTCTGAATTTCTGCACCTATTTTCAGTTTCAAATTACGACTTTTTATACCGAAAATATGCCAATTACTGAAAACGGCGATGGGTCATATTTTGCCCAAACCCCCCTGCAGTTTTCAAAATGTCTGAAATGCCGGAAATTTGACTCCCGAGCGTGATTTTTGAGCCGAATTCTGACTCTCTGCACCTATTTTCATTTCAAATTACGACTTTTTATACCGAAAATATGCCAATTACTGAAAACAGCGATGGGTCATATTTTGCCCAAACCCCCCTGCAGTTTTCAAAATGTCTGAAATTTGAGTCCTGAGCGTGATTTTTGAGCCAAATTTTGACTCTCTGCACCTATTTTCAGTTTCAAATTACGACGTTTCATAGCGAAAGTATGCCAATTACTGAAAACGGCGAAGGGTCATATTTTTGCCAAACCCCCCTGCAGTTTTCAAAATGTCTGAAATTTGACTCCTGAGCGTGATTTTTGAGCCGAATTCTGACTCTCTGCACCGATTTTCAGTTTCAAATTACGACTTTTTATACCGAAAATATGCACCTACTGAAAACGGAGATGGGTCATATTTTGCCCAAACCTCCCTGCAGTTTTCAAAATGTCTGAAATGTCGGAAATTTGACTCCTGAGCGTGATTTTTTAGCCGAATTCTGACTCTGCACCTATTTTCAGTTTCAAATTACGACTTTTTATACCGAAAATATGCCAATTACTGAAAACGGCGATGGGTCATATTTTGCCCAAACCCCCCTGCAGTTTTCAAAATGTATGAAATGTCGGAAATTTGACTCCTGAGCGTGATTTTTGAGCCGAATTCTGACACTCTGCACCTATTTTCAGTTTCAAATTACGACGTTTCATACAAAAAATATGCCAATTACTGAAAACGGCGATGGGTCATATTTTGCCCAAACCCCCCAGCAGTTTTCAAAATGTCTGAAATGTCGAAAATTTGACTCCTGAGCGTGATTTTTAGTCCAAATTCTGACTTTCTGCACCTATTTTCAGTTTCAAATTACGACTTTTTATACCGAAAATATGCCAATTACTGAAAACGGCGATGGGTCATATTTTGACAAACCCCCCTGCAGTTTTCAAAATGTCTGAAATGCCGGAAATTTGACTCCTGAGCATGATTTTTGAGCCGAATTCTGACTCTCTGCACCTATTTTCAGTTTCAAATTACGATGTTTCATACTGAAAATATGCCAATTACTGTAAACGGCGATGGGTCATATTTTGCCCAAACCCCTCTGCAGTTTTCAAAATGTTTGCAATGTCGGAAATTTGACTCCTGAGCGTGATTTTTTATCCGAATTCTGACTTTCTGCACCTATTTTCAGTTTCAAATTTCGAATTTTTATACCGAAAATATGCCAATTACTGAAAATAACGATGGGTCATATTTTGGCCAAACCCCCCTGCAGTTTTCAAAATGTCTGAAATTTGACTCCTGAGCGTGATTTTTGAGTCGAATTTTGACTCTCTGCACCTATTTTCAGTTTCAAATTACGACGTTTCATAGCGAAAGTATGCCAATTACTGAAATCGGCGATGCGTCATATTTTTGCCAAACCCCCATGCAGTTTTCAAAATGTCTGAAATGCCGGAAATTTGACTCCTGAGCGTGATTTTTGAGCCGAATTCTGACTCTCTGCACCTATTTTCAGTTTTAAATTACGACGTTTCATACAGAAAATATGCCAATTACTGTAAACGGCGATGGGTCATATTTTGCCCAAACCCCTTTGCAGTTTTCAAAATGTTTGCAATGTCGGAAATTTGACTCCTGAGCGTGATTTTTTATCCGAATTCTGAATTTCTGCACCTATTTTCAGTTTCAAATTACGACTTTTTATACCGAAAATATGCCAATTACTGAAAACGGCGATGGGTCATATTTTGCCCAAACCCCCCTGCAGTTTTCAAAATGTCTGAAATGCCGGAAATTTGACTCCCGAGCGTGATTTTTGAGCCGAATTCTGACTCTCTGCACCTATTTTCATTTCAAATTACGACTTTTTATACCGAAAATATGCCAATTACTGAAAACAGCGATGGGTCATATTTTGCCCAAACCCCCCTGCAGTTTTCAAAATGTCTGAAATTTGAGTCCTGAGCGTGATTTTTGAGCCAAATTTTGACTCTCTGCACCTATTTTCAGTTTCAAATTACGACGTTTCATAGCGAAAGTATGCCAATTACTGAAAACGGCGAAGGGTCATATTTTTGCCAAACCCCCCTGCAGTTTTCAAAATGTCTGAAATTTGACTCCTGAGCGTGATTTTTGAGCCGAATTCTGACTCTCTGCACCGATTTTCAGTTTCAAATTACGACTTTTTATACCGAAAATATGCACCTACTGAAAACGGAGATGGGTCATATTTTGCCCAAACCTCCCTGCAGTTTTCAAAATGTCTGAAATGTCGGAAATTTGACTCCTGAGCGTGATTTTTTAGCCGAATTCTGACTCTGCACCTATTTTCAGTTTCAAATTACGACTTTTTATACCGAAAATATGCCAATTACTGAAAACGGCGATGGGTCATATTTTGCCCAAACCCCCCTGCAGTTTTCAAAATGTATGAAATGTCGGAAATTTGACTCCTGAGCGTGATTTTTGAGCCGAATTCTGACACTCTGCACCTATTTTCAGTTTCAAATTACGACGTTTCATTCAAAAAATATGCCAATTACTGAAAACGGCGATGGGTCATATTTTGCCCAAACCCCCCAGCAGTTTTCAAAATGTCTGAAATGTTGGAAATTTGACTCCTGAGCGTGATTTTTAATCCGAATTCTGACTTTCTGCACCTATTTTCAGTTTCAAATTACGACTTTTTATACCGAAAATATGCCAATTACTGGAAACGGCGATGGGTCATATTTTGCCCAAACCCCCCTGCAGTTTTCAAAATGTCTGAAATGCCGGAAATTTGACTCCTGAGCGTGATTTTTGAGCCGAATTCTGACTCTCTGCACCTATTTTCATTTCAAATTACGACTTTTTATACCGAATATATGCCAATTACTGAAAACAGCGATGGGTCATATTTTGCCCAAACCCCCCTGCAGTTTTCAAAATGTCTGAAATTTGAGTCCTGAGTGTGATTTTTGAGCCAAATTTTGACTCTCTGCACCTATTTTCAGTTTCAAATTACGACGTTTCATAGCGAAAGTATGCCAATTACTGAAAACGGCAAAGGGTCATATTTTTGCCAAACCCCCCTGCAGTTTTCAAAATGTCTGAAATTTGACTCCTGAGCGTGATTTTTGAGCCGAATTCTGACTCTCTGCACCAATTTTCAGTTTCAAATTACGACTTTTTATACCGAAAATATGCACCTACTGAAAACGGAGATGGGTCATATTTTGCCCAAACCTCCCTGCAGTTTTCAAAATGTCTGAAATGTCGGAAATTTGACTCCTGAGCGTGATTTTTTAGCCGAATTCTGACTCTGCACCTATTTTCAGTTTCAAATTACGACTTTTTATACCGAAAATATGCCAATTACTGAAAACGGCGATGGGTCATATTTTGCCCAAACCCCCCTGCAGTTTTCAAAATGTATGAAATGTCGGAAATTTGACTCCTGAGCGTGATTTTTGAGCCGAATTCTGACACTCTGCACCTATTTTCAGTTTCAAATTACGACGTTTCATACAAAAAATATGCCAATTACTGAACACGGCGATGGGTCATATTTTGCCCAAACCCCCCAGCAGTTTTCAGAATGTCTGAAATGTCGGAAATTTGACTCCTGAGCGTGATTTTTAATCCGAATTCTGACTTTCTGCACCTATTTTCAGTTTCAAATTACGACTTTTTATACCGAAAATATGCCAATTACTGAAAACGGCGATGGGTCATATTTTGACAAACCCCCCTGCAGTTTTCAAAATGTCTGAAATGCCGGAAATTTGACTCCTGAGCTTGATTTTTGAGCCGAATTCTGACTCTCTGCACCTATTTTCAGTTTCAAATTACGATGTTTCATACTGAAAATATGCCAATTACTGTAAACGGCGATGGGTCATATTTTGCCCAAACCCCTCTGCAGTTTTCAAAATGTTTGCAATGTCGGAAATTTGACTCCTGAGCGTGATTTTTTATCCGAATTCTGACTTTCTGCACCTATTTTCAGTTTCAAATTTCGAATTTTTATACCGAAAATATGCCAATTACTGAAAACAACGATGGGTCATATTTTGGCCAAACCCCCCTGCAGTTTTCAAAATGTCTGAAATTTGACTCCTGAGCGTGATTTTTGAGCCGAATTTTGACTCTCTGCACCTATTTTCAGTTTCAAATTACGACGTTTCATAGCGAAAGTATGCCAATTACTGAAATCGGCGATGCGTCATATTTTTGCCAAACCCCCATGCAGTTTTCAAAATGTCTGAAATGCCGGAAATTTGACTCCTGAGCGTGATTTTTGAGCCGAATTCTGACTCTCTGCACCTATTTTCAGTTTTAAATTACGACGTTTCATACAGAAAATATGCCAATTACTGTAAACGGCGATGGGTCATATTTTGCCCAAACCCCTTTGCAGTTTTCAAAATGTTTGCAATGTCGGAAATTTGACTCCTGAGCGTGATTTTTTATCCGAATTCTGAATTTCTGCACCTATTTTCAGTTTCAAATTACGACTTTTTATACCGAAAATATGCCAATTACTGAAAACGGCGATGGGTCATATTTTGCCCAAACCCCCCTGCAGTTTTCAAAATGTCTGAAATGCCGGAAATTTGACTCCCGAGCGTGATTTTTGAGCCGAATTCTGACTCTCTGCACCTATTTTCATTTCAAATTACGACTTTTTATACCGAAAATATGCCAATTACTGAAAACAGCGATGGGTCATATTTTGCCCAAACCCCCCTGCAGTTTTCAAAATGTCTGAAATTTGAGTCCTGAGCGTGATTTTTGAGCCAAATTTTGACTCTCTGCACCTATTTTCAGTTTCAAATTACGACGTTTCATAGCGAAAGTATGCCAATTACTGAAAACGGCGAAGGGTCATATTTTTGCCAAACCCCCCTGCAGTTTTCAAAATGTCTGAAATTTGACTCCTGAGCGTGATTTTTGAGCCGAATTCTGACTCTCTGCACCGATTTTCAGTTTCAAATTACGACTTTTTATACCGAAAATATGCACCTACTGAAAACGGAGATGGGTCATATTTTGCCCAAACCTCCCTGCAGTTTTCAAAATGTCTGAAATGTCGGAAATTTGACTCCTGAGCGTGATTTTTTAGCCGAATTCTGACTCTGCACCTATTTTCAGTTTCAAATTACGACTTTTTATACCGAAAATATGCCAATTACTGAAAACGGCGATGGGTCATATTTTGCCCAAACCCCCCTGCAGTTTTCAAAATGTATGAAATGTCGGAAATTTGACTCCTGAGCGTGATTTTTGAGCCGAATTCTGACACTCTGCACCTATTTTCAGTTTCAAATTACGACGTTTCATACAAAAAATATGCCAATTACTGAAAACGGCGATGGGTCATATTTTGCCCAAACCCCCCAGCAGTTTTCAAAATGTCTGAAATGTCGAAAATTTGACTCCTGAGCGTGATTTTTAGTCCAAATTCTGACTTTCTGCACCTATTTTCAGTTTCAAATTACGACTTTTTATACCGAAAATATGCCAATTACTGAAAACGGCGATGGGTCATATTTTGACAAACCCCCCTGCAGTTTTCAAAATGTCTGAAATGCCGGAAATTTGACTCCTGAGCATGATTTTTGAGCCGAATTCTGACTCTCTGCACCTATTTTCAGTTTCAAATTACGATGTTTCATACTGAAAATATGCCAATTACTGTAAACGGCGATGGGTCATATTTTGCCCAAACCCCTCTGCAGTTTTCAAAATGTTTGCAATGTCGGAAATTTGACTCCTGAGCGTGATTTTTTATCCGAATTCTGACTTTCTGCACCTATTTTCAGTTTCAAATTTCGAATTTTTATACCGAAAATATGCCAATTACTGAAAATAACGATGGGTCATATTTTGGCCAAACCCCCCTGCAGTTTTCAAAATGTCTGAAATTTGACTCCTGAGCGTGATTTTTGAGTCGAATTTTGACTCTCTGCACCTATTTTCAGTTTCAAATTACGACGTTTCATAGCGAAAGTATGCCAATTACTGAAATCGGCGATGCGTCATATTTTTGCCAAACCCCCATGCAGTTTTCAAAATGTCTGAAATGCCGGAAATTTGACTCCTGAGCGTGATTTTTGAGCCGAATTCTGACTCTCTGCACCTATTTTCAGTTTTAAATTACGACGTTTCATACAGAAAATATGCCAATTACTGTAAACGGCGATGGGTCATATTTTGCCCAAACCCCTTTGCAGTTTTCAAAATGTTTGCAATGTCGGAAATTTGACTCCTGAGCGTGATTTTTTATCCGAATTCTGAATTTCTGCACCTATTTTCAGTTTCAAATTACGACTTTTTATACCGAAAATATGCCAATTACTGAAAACGGCGATGGGTCATATTTTGCCCAAACCCCCCTGCAGTTTTCAAAATGTCTGAAATGCCGGAAATTTGACTCCCGAGCGTGATTTTTGAGCCGAATTCTGACACTCTGCACCTATTTTCATTTCAAATTACGACTTTTTATACCGAAAATATGCCAATTACTGAAAACAGCGATGGGTCATATTTTGCCCAAACCCCCCTGCAGTTTTCAAAATGTCTGAAATTTGAGTCCTGAGCGTGATTTTTGAGCCAAATTTTGACTCTCTGCACCTATTTTCAGTTTCAAATTACGACGTTTCATAGCGAAAGTATGCCAATTACTGAAAACGGCGAAGGGTCATATTTTTGCCAAACCCCCCTGCAGTTTTCAAAATGTCTGAAATTTGACTCCTGAGCGTGATTTTTGAGCCGAATTCTGACTCTCTGCACCGATTTTCAGTTTCAAATTACGACTTTTTATACCGAAAATATGCACCTACTGAAAACGGAGATGGGTCATATTTTGCCCAAACCTCCCTGCAGTTTTCAAAATGTCTGAAATGTCGGAAATTTGACTCCTGAGCGTGATTTTTTAGCCGAATTCTGACTCTGCACCTATTTTCAGTTTCAAATTACGACTTTTTATACCGAAAATATGCCAATTACTGAAAACGGCGATGGGTCATATTTTGCCCAAACCCCCCTGCAGTTTTCAAAATGTATGAAATGTCGGAAATTTGACTCCTGAGCGTGATTTTTGAGCCGAATTCTGACACTCTGCACCTATTTTCAGTTTCAAATTACGACGTTTCATTCAAAAAATATGCCAATTACTGAAAACGGCGATGGGTCATATTTTGCCCAAACCCCCCAGCAGTTTTCAAAATGTCTGAAATGTCGAAAATTTGACTCCTGAGCGTGATTTTTAGTCCAAATTCTGACTTTCTGCACCTATTTTCAGTTTCAAATTACGACTTTTTATACCGAAAATATGCCAATTACTGAAAACGGCGATGGGTCATATTTTGACAAACCCCCCTGCAGTTTTCAAAATGTCTGAAATGCCGGAAATTTGACTCCTGAGCATGATTTTTGAGCCGAATTCTGACTCTCTGCACCTATTTTCAGTTTCAAATTACGATGTTTCATACTGAAAATATGCCAATTACTGTAAACGGCGATGGGTCATATTTTGCCCAAACCCCTCTGCAGTTTTCAAAATGTTTGCAATGTCGGAAATTTGACTCCTGAGCGTGATTTTTTATCCGAATTCTGACTTTCTGCACCTATTTTCAGTTTCAAATTTCGAATTTTTATACCGAAAATATGCCAATTACTGAAAATAACGATGGGTCATATTTTGGCCAAACCCCCCTGCAGTTTTCAAAATGTCTGAAATTTGACTCCTGAGCGTGATTTTTGAGCCGAATTTTGACTCTCTGCACCTATTTTCAGTTTCAAATTACGACGTTTCATAGCGAAAGTATGCCAATTACTGAAATCGGCGATGCGTCATATTTTTGCCAAACCCCATGCAGTTTTCAAAATGTCTGAAATGCCGGAAATTTGACTCCTGAGCGTGATTTTTGAGCCGAATTCTGACTCTCTGCACCTATTTTCAGTTTTAAATTACGACGTTTCATACTGAAAATATGCCAATTACTGTAAACGGCGATGGGTCATATTTTGCCCAAACCCCTCTGCAGTTTTCAAAATGTTTGCAATGTCGGAAATTTGACTCCTGAGCGTGATTTTTTATCCGAATTCTGAATTTCTGCACCTATTTTCAGTTTCAAATTACGACTTTTTATACCGAAAATATGCCAATTACTGAAAACGGCGATGGGTCATATTTTGCCCAAACCCCCCTGCAGTTTTCATAATGTCTGAAATGCCGGAAATTTGACTCCCGAGCGTGATTTTTGAGCCGAATTCTGACTCTCTGCACCTATTTTCATTTCAAATTACGACTTTTTATACCGAAAATATGCCAATTACTGAAAACAGCGATGGGTCATATTTTGCCCAAACCCCCCTGCAGTTTTCAAAATGTCTGAAATTTGAGTCCTGAGCGTGATTTTTGAGCCAAATTTTGACTCTCTGCACCTATTTTCAGTTTCAAATTACGACGTTTCATAGCGAAAGTATGCCAATTACTGAAAACGGCGAAGGGTCATATTTTTGCCAACCCCCCCCTGCAGTTTTCAAAATGTCTGAAATTTGACTCCTGAGCGTGATTTTTGAGCCGAATTCTGACTCTCTGCACCGATTTTCAGTTTCAAATTACGACTTTTTATACCGAAAATATGCACCTACTGAAAACGGAGATGGGTCATATTTTGCCCAAACCTCCCTGCAGTTTTCAAAATGTCTGAAATGTCGGAAATTTGACTCCTGAGCGTGATTATTTAGCCGAATTCTGACTCTGCACCTATTTTCAGTTTCAAATTACGACTTTTTATACCGAAAATATGCCAATTACTGAAAACGGCGATGGGTCATATTTTGCCCAAACCCCCCTGCAGTTTTCAAAATGTATGAAATGTCGGAAATTTGACTCCTGAGCGTGATTTTTGAGCCGAATTCTGACACTCTGCACCTATTTTCAGTTTCAAATTACGACGTTTCATACAAAAAATATGCCAATTACTGAAAACGGCGATGGGTCATATTTTGCCCAAACCCCCCAGCAGTTTTCAAAATGTCTGAAATGTCGGAAATTTGACTCCTGAGCGTGATTTTTAGTCCGAATTCTGACTTTCTGCACCTATTTTCAGTTTCAAATTACGACTTTTTATACCGAAAATATGCCAATTACTGAAAACGGCGATGGGTCATATTTTGACAAACCCCCCTGCAGTTTTCAAAATGTCTGAAATGCCGGAAATTTGACTCCTGAGCATGATTTTTGAGCCGAATTCTGACTCTCTGCACCTATTTTCAGTTTCAAATTACGATGTTTCATACTGAAAATATGCCAATTACTGTAAACGGCGATGGGTCATATTTTGCCCAAACCCCTCTGCAGTTTTCAAAATGTTTGCAATGTCGGAAATTTGACTCCTGAGCGTGATTTTTTATCCGAATTCTGACTTTCTGCACCTATTTTCAGTTTCAAATTTCGAATTTTTATACCGAAAATATGCCAATTACTGAAAACAACGATGGGTCATATTTTGGCCAAACCCCCCTGCAGTTTTCAAAATGTCTGAAATTTGACTCCTGAGCGTGATTTTTGAGCCGAATTTTGACTCTCTGCACCTATTTTCAGTTTCAAATTACGACGTTTCATAGCGAAAGTATGCCAATTACTGAAAACGGCGATGCGTCATATTTTTGCCAAACCCCCATGCAGTTTTCAAAATGTCTGAAATGCCGGAAATTTGACTCCTGAGCGTGATTTTTGAGCCGAATTCTGACTCTCTGCACCTATTTTCAGTTTTAAATTACGACGTTTCATACTGAAAATATGCCAATTACTGTAAACGGCGATGGGTCATATTTTGCCCAAACCCCTCTGCAGTTTTCAAAATGTTTGCAATGTCGGAAATTTGACTCCTGAGCGTGATTTTTTATCCGAATTCTGACTTTCTGCACCTATTTTCAGTTTCAAATTACGACTTTTTATACCGAAAATATGCCAATTACTGAAAACGGCGATGGGTCATATTTTGCCCAAACCCCCCTGCAGTTTTCAAAATGTCTGAAATGCCGGAAATTTGACTCCTGAGCGTGATTTTTGAGCCGAATTCTGACTCTCTGCACCTATTTTCATTTCAAATTACGACTTTTTATACCGAAAATATGCCAATTACTGAAAACAGCGATGGGTCATATTTTGCCCAAACCCCCCTGCAGTTTTCAAAATGTCTGAAATGCCGGAAATTTGACTCCTGAGCGTGAATTTTGAGCCGAATTCTGACTCTCTGCACCTATTTTCATTTCAAATTACGACTTTTTATACCGAAAATATGCCAATTACTGAAAACGGCGATGGGTCATATTTTGCCCAAACCCCCTTGCAGTTTTCAAAATGTCTGAAATTTGACTCCTGAGCGTGATTTTTGAGCCGAATTTTGACTCTCTGCACCTATTTTCAGTTTCAAATTACGACGTTTCATAGCGAAAGTATGCCAATTACTGAAAACGGCGAAGGGTCATATTTTTGCCAAACCCCCCTGCAGTTTTCAAAATGTCTGAAATTTGACTACTGAGCGTGATTTTTGAGCCGAATTCTGACTCTCTGCACCGATTTTCAGTTTCAAATTACGACTTTTTATACCGAAAATATGCCAATTACTGAAAACGGCGATGGGTCATATTTTGCCCAAACCCCCCTGCAGTTTTCAAAATGTATGAAATGTCGGAAATTTGACTCCTGAGCGTGATTTTTGAGCCGAATTCTGACACTCTGCACCTATTTTCAGTTTCAAATTACGACGTTTCATACAAAAAATATGCCAATTACTGAAAACGGCGATGGGTCATATTTTGCCCAAACCCCCCAGCAGTTTTCAAAATATCTGAAATGTCGGAAATTTGACTCCTGGGCGTGATTTTTGAGCGGAATTCTGACTCTCTGCACATATTTTCAGTTTCAAATTACGACTTTTTATACCGAAAATATGCCAATTACTGAAAACGGCGATGGGTCATATTTTGCCCAAACCCCCCCTGCAGTTTTCAAAATGTCTGAAATGTCGGAAATTTGACTCCTGAGCGTGATTTTTGAGCCGAATTCTGACTCTCTGCACCTATTTTCAGTTTCAAATTACGACGTTTCATACCGAAAATATGCCAATTACTGAAAGCGGCGATGGGTCATATTTTGCCCAAACCCCCCCCCCCCCTGCAGTTTTCAAAATGTCTGAAATGTCGGAAATTTGACTCCTGAGCGTGATTTTTGAGCCGAATTCTGACTCTCTGCACCTATTTTCAGTTTCAAATTACGACTTTTTATACCGAAAATATGTCAATTACTGAAAACGGCGATGGGTCATATTTTGCCCGAACCCCCCTGCAGTTTTTAAAATGTCTGAAATGCCGTAAATTTGACTCCTGAGCGTGATTTTTGAGCCGAATTCTGACTCTCTGCACCTATTTTCAGTTTCAAATTACGATGTTTCATACTGAAAATATGCCAATTACTGTAAACGGCGATGGGTCATATTTTGCCCAAACCCCTCTGCAGTTTTCAAAATGTTTGAAATGTCGGAAATTTGACTCCTGAGCGTGATTTTTAATCCGAATTCTGACTTTCTGCACCTATTTTCAGTTTCAAATTACGACTTTTTATACCGAAAATATGCCAATTACTGAAAACGGCGATGGGTCATATTTTGACAAACCCCCCTGCAGTTTTCAAAATGTCTGAAATGCCGGAAATTTGACTCCTGAGCGTGATTTTTGAGCCGAATTCTGACTCTCTGCACCTATTTTCAGTTTCAAATTACGATGTTTCATACTGAAAATATGCCAATTACTGTAAACGGCGATGGGTCATATTTTGCCTAAACCCCTCTGCAGTTTTCAAAATGTTTGCAATGTCGGAAATTTGACTCCTGAGCGTGATTTTTTATCCGAATTCTGACTTTCTGCACCTATTTTCAGTTTCAAATTTCGAATTTTTATACCGAAAATATGCCAATTACTAAAAACAACGATGGGTCATATTTTGGCCAAACCCCCCTGCAGTTTTCAAAATGTCTGAAATTTGACTCCTGAGCGTGATTTTTGAGCCGAATTTTGACTCTCTGCACCTATTTTCAGTTTCAAATTACGACTTTTTATACCGAAAATATGCCAATTACTGAAAACGGCGATGGGTCATATTTTGCCCAAACCCCCCTGCAGTTTTCAAAATGTATGAAATGTCGGAAATTTGACTCCTGAGCGTGATTTTTGAGCCGAATTCTGACACTCTGCACCTATTTTCAGTTTCAAATTACGACGTTTCATACAAAAAATATGCCAATTACTGAAAACGGCGATGGGTCATATTTTGCCCAAACCCCCAGCAGTTTTCAAAATGTCTGAAATGTCGGAAATTTGACTCCTGGGCGTGATTTTTGAGCGGAATTCTGACTCTCTGCACATATTTTCAGTTTCAAATTACGACTTTTTATACCGAAAATATGCCAATTACTGAAAACGGCGATGGGTCATATTTTGCCCCAACCCCCCTGCAGTTTTTAAAATGTCTGAAATGCCGGAAATTTGATTCGTGAGCGTGATTTTTGAGCCGAATTCTGACTCTCTGCACCTATTTTCAGTTTCAAATTACGATGTTTCATACTGAAAATATGCCAATTACTGTAAACGGCGATGGGTCATATTTTGCCCAAACCCCTTTGCAGTTTTCAAAATGTTTGAAATGTCGGAAATTTGACTCCTGAGCGTGATTTTTAATCCGAATTCTGACTTTCTGCACCTATTTTCAGTTTCAAATTACGACTTTTTATACCGAAAATATGCCAATTACTGAAAACGGCGATGGGTCATATTTTGCCCAAACCCCCCTGCAGTTTTCAAAATGTCTGAAATGCCGGAAATTTGACTCCTGAGCGTGATTTTTGAGCCGAATGCTGACTCTCTGCACCTATTTTCATTTCAAATTACGACTTTTTATACCGAAAATATGCCAATTATTGAAAACAGCGATGGGTCATATTTTGCCCAAACCCCCTGCAGTTTTCAAAATGTCTGAAATTTGAGTCCTGAGCGTGATTTTTGAGCCAAATTTTGACTCTCTGCACCTATTTTCAGTTTCAAATTACGACGTTTCTTAGCGAAAGTATGCCAATTACTGAAAACGGCGAAGGGTCATATTTTTGCCAAACCCCCCTGCAGTTTTCAAAATGTCTGAAATTTGACTCCTGAGCGTGATTTTTGAGCCGAATTCTGACTCTCTGCACCGATTTTCAGTTTCAAATTACGACTTTTTATACCGAAAATATGCACCTACTGAAAACGGAGATGGGTCATATTTTGCCCAAACCTCCCTGCAGTTTTCAAAATGTCTGAAATGTCGGAAATTTGACTCCTGAGCGTGATTTTTTAGCCGAATTCTGACTCTGCACCTATTTTCAGTTTCAAATTACGACTTTTTATACCGAAAATATGCCAATTACTGAAAACGGCGATGGGTCATATTTTGCCCAAACCCCCCTGCAGTTTTCAAAATGTATGAAATGTCGGAAATTTGACTCCTGAGCGTGATTTTTGAGCCGAATTCTGACACTCTGCACCTATTTTCAGTTTCAAATTACGACGTTTCATACAAAAAATATGCCAATTACTGAAAACGGCGATGGGTCATATTTTGCCCAAACCCCCCAGCAGTTTTCAAAATGTCTGAAATGTCGGAAATTTGACTCCTGGGCGTGATTTTTGAGCGGAATTCTGACTCTCTGCACATATTTTCAGTTTCAAATTACGACGTTTCATACCGAAAATATGCCAATTACTGAAAACGGCGATGGGTCATATTTTGCCCAAACCCCCCTGCAGTTTTCAAAATGTCTGAAATGCCGGAAATTTGACTCCTGAGCGTGATTTTTGAGCCAAATTCTGACTCTCTGCACCTATTTTCAGTTTCAAATTACGACGTTTCATACTGAAAATATGCCAATTACTGTAAACGGCGATGGGTCATATTTTGCCCAAACCCCTCTGCAGTTTTCAAAATGTTTGCAATGTCGGAAATTTGACTCCTGAGCGTGATTTTTTATCCGAATTCTGACTTTCTGCACCTATTTTCAGTTTCAAATTACGACTTTTATACCGAAAATATGCCAATTACTAAAAACGGCGATGGGTCATATTTTGGCCAAACCCCCCTGCAGTTTTCAAAATGTCTGAAATTTGACTCCTGAGCGTGATTTTTGAGCCGAATTTTGACTCTCTGCACCTATTTTCAGTTTCAAATTACGACGTTTCATAGCGAAAGTATGCCAATTACTGAAAACGGCGATGGGTCATATTTTTGCCAAACCCCCCTGCAGTTTTCAAAATGTCTGAAATTTGACTCCTGAGCGTGATTTTTGAGCCGAATTCTGACTCTCTGCACCGATTTTCCGTTTCAAATTACGACTTTTTATACCGAAAATATGCCAATTACTGAAGACGGCGATGGGTCATATTTTGCCCAAACCTCCCTGCAGTTTTCAAAATGTCTGAAATTTGAGTCCTGAGCGTGATTTTTGAGCCAAATTTTGACTCTCTGCACCTATTTTCAGTTTCAAATTACGACGTTTCATAGCGAAAGTATGCCAATTACTGAAAACGGCGAAGGGTCATATTTTTGCCAACCCCCCCCCTGCAGTTTTCAAAATGTCTGAAATTTGACTCCTGAGCGTGATTTTTGAGCCGAATTCTGACTCTCTGCACCGATTTTCAGTTTCAAATTACGACTTTTTATACCGAAAATATGCACCTACTGAAAACGGAGATGGGTCATATTTTGCCCAAACCTCCCTGCAGTTTTCAAAATGTCTGAAATGTCGGAAATTTGACTCCTGAGCGTGATTATTTAGCCGAATTCTGACTCTGCACCTATTTTCAGTTTCAAATTACGACTTTTTATACCGAAAATATGCCAATTACTGAAAACGGCGATGGGTCATATTTTGCCCAAACCCCCCTGCAGTTTTCAAAATGTATGAAATGTCGGAAATTTGACTCCTGAGCGTGATTTTTGAGCCGAATTCTGACACTCTGCACCTATTTTCAGTTTCAAATTACGACGTTTCATACAAAAAATATGCCAATTACTGAAAACGGCGATGGGTCATATTTTGCCCAAACCCCCCAGCAGTTTTCAAAATGTCTGAAATGTCGGAAATTTGACTCCTGAGCGTGATTTTTAGTCCGAATTCTGACTTTCTGCACCTATTTTCAGTTTCAAATTACGACTTTTTATACCGAAAATATGCCAATTACTGAAAACGGCGATGGGTCATATTTTGACAAACCCCCCTGCAGTTTTCAAAATGTCTGAAATGCCGGAAATTTGACTCCTGAGCATGATTTTTGAGCCGAATTCTGACTCTCTGCACCTATTTTCAGTTTCAAATTACGATGTTTCATACTGAAAATATGCCAATTACTGTAAACGGCGATGGGTCATATTTTGCCCAAACCCCTCTGCAGTTTTCAAAATGTTTGCAATGTCGGAAATTTGACTCCTGAGCGTGATTTTTTATCCGAATTCTGACTTTCTGCACCTATTTTCAGTTTCAAATTTCGAATTTTTATACCGAAAATATGCCAATTACTGAAAACAACGATGGGTCATATTTTGGCCAAACCCCCCTGCAGTTTTCAAAATGTCTGAAATTTGACTCCTGAGCGTGATTTTTGAGCCGAATTTTGACTCTCTGCACCTATTTTCAGTTTCAAATTACGACGTTTCATAGCGAAAGTATGCCAATTACTGAAAACGGCGATGCGTCATATTTTTGCCAAACCCCCATGCAGTTTTCAAAATGTCTGAAATGCCGGAAATTTGACTCCTGAGCGTGATTTTTGAGCCGAATTCTGACTCTCTGCACCTATTTTCAGTTTTAAATTACGACGTTTCATACTGAAAATATGCCAATTACTGTAAACGGCGATGGGTCATATTTTGCCCAAACCCCTCTGCAGTTTTCAAAATGTTTGCAATGTCGGAAATTTGACTCCTGAGCGTGATTTTTTATCCGAATTCTGACTTTCTGCACCTATTTTCAGTTTCAAATTACGACTTTTTATACCGAAAATATGCCAATTACTGAAAACGGCGATGGGTCATATTTTGCCCAAACCCCCCTGCAGTTTTCAAAATGTCTGAAATGCCGGAAATTTGACTCCTGAGCGTGATTTTTGAGCCGAATTCTGACTCTCTGCACCTATTTTCATTTCAAATTACGACTTTTTATACCGAAAATATGCCAATTACTGAAAACAGCGATGGGTCATATTTTGCCCAAACCCCCCTGCAGTTTTCAAAATGTCTGAAATGCCGGAAATTTGACTCCTGAGCGTGAATTTTGAGCCGAATTCTGACTCTCTGCACCTATTTTCATTTCAAATTACGACTTTTTATACCGAAAATATGCCAATTACTGAAAACGGCGATGGGTCATATTTTGCCCAAACCCCCTTGCAGTTTTCAAAATGTCTGAAATTTGACTCCTGAGCGTGATTTTTGAGCCGAATTTTGACTCTCTGCACCTATTTTCAGTTTCAAATTACGACGTTTCATAGCGAAAGTATGCCAATTACTGAAAACGGCGAAGGGTCATATTTTTGCCAAACCCCCCTGCAGTTTTCAAAATGTCTGAAATTTGACTACTGAGCGTGATTTTTGAGCCGAATTCTGACTCTCTGCACCGATTTTCAGTTTCAAATTACGACTTTTTATACCGAAAATATGCCAATTACTGAAAACGGCGATGGGTCATATTTTGCCCAAACCCCCCTGCAGTTTTCAAAATGTATGAAATGTCGGAAATTTGACTCCTGAGCGTGATTTTTGAGCCGAATTCTGACACTCTGCACCTATTTTCAGTTTCAAATTACGACGTTTCATACAAAAAATATGCCAATTACTGAAAACGGCGATGGGTCATATTTTGCCCAAACCCCCCAGCAGTTTTCAAAATATCTGAAATGTCGGAAATTTGACTCCTGGGCGTGATTTTTGAGCGGAATTCTGACTCTCTGCACATATTTTCAGTTTCAAATTACGACTTTTTATACCGAAAATATGCCAATTACTGAAAACGGCGATGGGTCATATTTCGCCCAAACCCCCCCTGCAGTTTTCAAAATGTCTGAAATGTCGGAAATTTGACTCCTGAGCGTGATTTTTGAGCCGAATTCTGACTCTCTGCACCTATTTTCAGTTTCAAATTACGACGTTTCATACCGAAAATATGCCAATTACTGAAAGCGGCGATGGGTCATATTTTGCCCAAACCCCCCCCCCCCCTGCAGTTTTCAAAATGTCTGAAATGTCGGAAATTTGACTCCTGAGCGTGATTTTTGAGCCGAATTCTGACTCTCTGCACCTATTTTCAGTTTCAAATTACGACTTTTTATACCGAAAATATGTCAATTACTGAAAACGGCGATGGGTCATATTTTGCCCGAACCCCCCTGCAGTTTTTAAAATGTCTGAAATGCCGTAAATTTGACTCCTGAGCGTGATTTTTGAGCCGAATTCTGACTCTCTGCACCTATTTTCAGTTTCAAATTACGATGTTTCATACTGAAAATATGCCAATTACTGTAAACGGCGATGGGTCATATTTTGCCCAAACCCCTCTGCAGTTTTCAAAATGTTTGAAATGTCGGAAATTTGACTCCTGAGCGTGATTTTTAATCCGAATTCTGACTTTCTGCACCTATTTTCAGTTTCAAATTACGACTTTTTATACCGAAAATATGCCAATTACTGAAAACGGCGATGGGTCATATTTTGACAAACCCCCCTGCAGTTTTCAAAATGTCTGAAATGCCGGAAATTTGACTCCTGAGCGTGATTTTTGAGCCGAATTCTGACTCTCTGCACCTATTTTCAGTTTCAAATTACGATGTTTCATACTGAAAATATGCCAATTACTGTAAACGGCGATGGGTCATATTTTGCCTAAACCCCTCTGCAGTTTTCAAAATGTTTGCAATGTCGGAAATTTGACTCCTGAGCGTGATTTTTTATCCGAATTCTGACTTTCTGCACCTATTTTCAGTTTCAAATTTCGAATTTTTATACCGAAAATATGCCAATTACTAAAAACAACGATGGGTCATATTTTGGCCAAACCCCCCTGCAGTTTTCAAAATGTCTGAAATTTGACTCCTGAGCGTGATTTTTGAGCCGAATTTTGACTCTCTGCACCTATTTTCAGTTTCAAATTACGACTTTTTATACCGAAAATATGCCAATTACTGAAAACGGCGATGGGTCATATTTTGCCCAAACCCCCCTGCAGTTTTCAAAATGTATGAAATGTCGGAAATTTGACTCCTGAGCGTGATTTTTGAGCCGAATTCTGACACTCTGCACCTATTTTCAGTTTCAAATTACGACGTTTCATACAAAAAATATGCCAATTACTGAAAACGGCGATGGGTCATATTTTGCCCAAACCCCCAGCAGTTTTCAAAATGTCTGAAATGTCGGAAATTTGACTCCTGGGCGTGATTTTTGAGCGGAATTCTGACTCTCTGCACATATTTTCAGTTTCAAATTACGACTTTTTATACCGAAAATATGCCAATTACTGAAAACGGCGATGGGTCATATTTTGCCCCAACCCCCCTGCAGTTTTTAAAATGTCTGAAATGCCGGAAATTTGATTCGTGAGCGTGATTTTTGAGCCGAATTCTGACTCTCTGCACCTATTTTCAGTTTCAAATTACGATGTTTCATACTGAAAATATGCCAATTACTGTAAACGGCGATGGGTCATATTTTGCCCAAACCCCTTTGCAGTTTTCAAAATGTTTGAAATGTCGGAAATTTGACTCCTGAGCGTGATTTTTGAGCCGAATTCTGACTTTCTGCACCTATTTTCAGTTTCAAATTACGACTTTTTATACCGAAAATATGCCAATTACTGAAAACGGCGATGGGTCATATTTTGCCCAAACCCCCCTGCAGTTTTCAAAATGTCTGAAATGCCGGAAATTTGACTCCTGAGCGTGATTTTTGAGCCGAATGCTGACTCTCTGCACCTATTTTCATTTCAAATTACGACTTTTTATACCGAAAATATGCCAATTATTGAAAACAGCGATGGGTCATATTTTGCCCAAACCCCCATGCAGTTTTCAAAATGTCTGAAATTTGAGTCCTGAGCGTGATTTTTGAGCCAAATTTTGACTCTCTGCACCTATTTTCAGTTTCAAATTACGACGTTTCTTAGCGAAAGTATGCCAATTACTGAAAACGGCGAAGGGTCATATTTTTGCCAAACCCCCCTGCAGTTTTCAAAATGTCTGAAATTTGACTCCTGAGCGTGATTTTTGAGCCGAATTCTGACTCTCTGCACCGATTTTCAGTTTCAAATTACGACTTTTTATACCGAAAATATGCACCTACTGAAAACGGAGATGGGTCATATTTTGCCCAAACCTCCCTGCAGTTTTCAAAATGTCTGAAATGTCGGAAATTTGACTCCTGAGCGTGATTTTTTAGCCGAATTCTGACTCTGCACCTATTTTCAGTTTCAAATTACGACTTTTTATACCGAAAATATGCCAATTACTGAAAACGGCGATGGGTCATATTTTGCCCAAACCCCCCTGCAGTTTTCAAAATGTATGAAATGTCGGAAATTTGACTCCTGAGCGTGATTTTTGAGCCGAATTCTGACACTCTGCACCTATTTTCAGTTTCAAATTACGACGTTTCATACAAAAAATATGCCAATTACTGAAAACGGCGATGGGTCATATTTTGCCCAAACCCCCCAGCAGTTTTCAAAATGTCTGAAATGTCGGAAATTTGACTCCTGGGCGTGATTTTTGAGCGGAATTCTGACTCTCTGCACATATTTTCAGTTTCAAATTACGACGTTTCATACCGAAAATATGCCAATTACTGAAAACGGCGATGGGTCATATTTTGCCCAAACCCCCCTGCAGTTTTCAAAATGTCTGAAATGCCGGAAATTTGACTCCTGAGCGTGATTTTTGAGCCAAATTCTGACTCTCTGCACCTATTTTCAGTTTCAAATTACGACGTTTCATACTGAAAATATGCCAATTACTGTAAACGGCGATGGGTCATATTTTGCCCAAACCCCTCTGCAGTTTTCAAAATGTTTGCAATGTCGGAAATTTGACTCCTGAGCGTGATTTTTTATCCGAATTCTGACTTTCTGCACCTATTTTCAGTTTCAAATTACGACTTTTATACCGAAAATATGCCAATTACTAAAAACGGCGATGGGTCATATTTTGGCCAAACCCCCCTGCAGTTTTCAAAATGTCTGAAATTTGACTCCTGAGCGTGATTTTTGAGCCGAATTTTGACTCTCTGCACCTATTTTCAGTTTCAAATTACGACGTTTCATAGCGAAAGTATGCCAATTACTGAAAACGGCGATGGGTCATATTTTTGCCAAACCCCCCTGCAGTTTTCAAAATGTCTGAAATTTGACTCCTGAGCGTGATTTTTGAGCCGAATTCTGACTCTCTGCACCGATTTTCCGTTTCAAATTACGACTTTTTATACCGAAAATATGCCAATTACTGAAGACGGCGATGGGTCATATTTTGCCCAAACCTCCCTGCAGTTTTCAAAATGTCTGAAATGTCGGAAATTTGACTCCTGAGCGTGATTTTTTAGCCGAATTCTGACTCTCTGCACCTATTTTCAGTTTCAAATTACGACTTTTTATACCGAAAATATGCCAATTACTGAAAACGGCGATGGGTCATATTTTGCCCAAACCCCCCTGCAGTTTTCAAAATGTATGAAATTTGACTCCTGAGCGTGATTTTTGAGCCGAATTCTGACTCTCTGCACCGATTTTCAGTTTCAAATTACGACTTTTTATACCGAAAATATGCACCTACTGAAAACGGAGATGGGTCATATTTTGCTCAAACCTCCCTGCAGTTTTCAAAATGTCTGAAATGTCGGAAATTTGACTCCTGAGCGTGATTTTTTAGCCGAATTCTGACTCTGCACCTATTTTCAGTTTCAAATTACGACTTTTTATACCGAAAATATGCCAATTACTGAAAACGGCGATGGGTCATATTTTGCCCAAACCCCCCCTGCAGTTTTCAAAATGTATGAAATGTCGGAAATTTGACTCCTGAGCGTGATTTTTGAGCCGAATTCTGACACTCTGCACCTATTTTCAGTTTCAAATTACGACGTTTCATACAAAAAATATGCCAATTACTGAAAACGGCGATGGGTCATATTTTGCCCAAACCCCCCAGCAGTTTTCAAAATGTCTGAAATGTCGGAAATTTGACTCCTGGGCGTGATTTTTGAGCGGAATTCTGACTCTCTGCACATATTTTCAGTTTCAAATTACGACTTTTTATACCGAAAATATGCCAATTACTGAAAACGGCGATGGGTCATATTTTGCCCCAACCCCCCTGCAGTTTTTAAAATGTCTGAAATGCCGGAAATTTGACTCCTGAGCGTGATTTTTGAGCCGAATTCTGACTCTCTGCACCTATTTTCATTTCAAATTACGACTTTTTATACCGAAAATATGCCAATTACTGAAAACAGCGATGGGTCATATTTTGCCCAAACCCCCCTGCAGTTTTCAAAATGTCTGAAATTTGAGTCCTGAGCGTGATTTTTGAGCCAAATTTTGACTCTCTGCACCTATTTTCAGTTTCAAATTACGACGTTTCTTAGCGAAAGTATGCCAATTACTGAAAACGGCGAAGGGTCATATTTTTGCCAAACCCCCCTGCAGTTTTCAAAATGTCTGAAATTTGACTCCTGAGCGTGATTTTTGAGCCGAATTCTGACTCTCTGCACCGATTTTCAGTTTCAAATTACGACTTTTTATACCGAAAATATGCACCTACTGAAAACGGAGATGGGTCATATTTTGCCCAAACCTCCCTGCAGTTTTCAAAATGTCTGAAATGTCGGAAATTTGACTCCTGAGCGTGATTTTTTAGCCGAATTCTGACTCTGCACCTATTTTCAGTTTCAAATTACGACTTTTTATACCGAAAATATGCCAATTACTGAAAACGGCGATGGGTCATATTTTGCCCAAACCCCCCTGCAGTTTTCAAAATGTATGAAATGTCGGAAATTTGACTCCTGAGCGTGATTTTTGAGCCGAATTCTGACACTCTGCACCTATTTTCAGTTTCAAATTACGACGTTTCATACAAAAAATATGCCAATTACTGAAAACGGCGATGGGTCATATTTTGCCCAAACCCCCCAGCAGTTTTCAAAATGTCTGAAATGTCGGAAATTTGACTCCTGGGCGTGATTTTTGAGCGGAATTCTGACTCTCTGCACATATTTTCAGTTTCAAATTACGACGTTTCATACCGAAAATATGCCAATTACTGAAAACGGCGATGGGTCATATTTTGCCCAAACCCCCCTGCAGTTTTCAAAATGTCTGAAATGCCGGAAATTTGACTCCTGAGCGTGATTTTTGAGCCAAATTCTGACTCTCTGCACCTATTTTCAGTTTCAAATTACGACGTTTCATACTGAAAATATGCCAATTACTGTAAACGGCGATGGGTCATATTTTGCCCAAACCCCTCTGCAGTTTTCAAAATGTTTGCAATGTCGGAAATTTGACTCCTGAGCGTGATTTTTTATCCGAATTCTGACTTTCTGCACCTATTTTCAGTTTCAAATTACGACTTTTATACCGAAAATATGCCAATTACTAAAAACGGCGATGGGTCATATTTTGGCCAAACCCCCCTGCAGTTTTCAAAATGTCTGAAATTTGACTCCTGAGCGTGATTTTTGAGCCGAATTTTGACTCTCTGCACCTATTTTCAGTTTCAAATTACGACGTTTCATAGCGAAAGTATGCCAATTACTGAAAACGGCGATGGGTCATATTTTTGCCAAACCCCCCTGCAGTTTTCAAAATGTCTGAAATTTGACTCCTGAGCGTGATTTTTGAGCCGAATTCTGACTCTCTGCACCGATTTTCCGTTTCAAATTACGACTTTTTATACCGAAAATATGCCAATTACTGAAGACGGCGATGGGTCATATTTTGCCCAAACCTCCCTGCAGTTTTCAAAATGTCTGAAATGTCGGAAATTTGACTCCTGAGCGTGATTTTTTAGCCGAATTCTGACTCTCTGCACCTATTTTCAGTTTCAAATTACGACTTTTTATACCGAAAATATGCCAATTACTGAAAACGGCGATGGGTCATATTTTGCCCAAACCCCCCTGCAGTTTTCAAAATGTATGAAATTTGACTCCTGAGCGTGATTTTTGAGCCGAATTCTGACTCTCTGCACCGATTTTCAGTTTCAAATTACGACTTTTTATACCGAAAATATGCACCTACTGAAAACGGAGATGGGTCATATTTTGCTCAAACCTCCCTGCAGTTTTCAAAATGTCTGAAATGTCGGAAATTTGACTCCTGAGCGTGATTTTTTAGCCGAATTCTGACTCTGCACCTATTTTCAGTTTCAAATTACGACTTTTTATACCGAAAATATGCCAATTACTGAAAACGGCGATGGGTCATATTTTGCCCAAACCCCCCCTGCAGTTTTCAAAATGTATGAAATGTCGGAAATTTGACTCCTGAGCGTGATTTTTGAGCCGAATTCTGACACTCTGCACCTATTTTCAGTTTCAAATTACGACGTTTCATACAAAAAATATGCCAATTACTGAAAACGGCGATGGGTCATATTTTGCCCAAACCCCCCAGCAGTTTTCAAAATGTCTGAAATGTCGGAAATTTGACTCCTGGGCGTGATTTTTGAGCGGAATTCTGACTCTCTGCACATATTTTCAGTTTCAAATTACGACTTTTTATACCGAAAATATGCCAATTACTGAAAACGGCGATGGGTCATATTTTGCCCCAACCCCCCTGCAGTTTTTAAAATGTCTGAAATGCCGGAAATTTGACTCCTGAGCGTGATTTTTGAGCCGAATTCTGACTCTCTGCACCTATTTTCATTTCAAATTACGACTTTTTATACCGAAAATATGCCAATTACTGAAAACAGCGATGGGTCATATTTTGCCCAAACCCCCCTGCAGTTTTCAAAATGTCTGAAATTTGAGTCCTGAGCGTGATTTTTGAGCCAAATTTTGACTCTCTGCACCTATTTTCAGTTTCAAATTACGACATTTCATAGCGAAAGTATGCCAATTACTGAAAACGGCGAGGGTCATATTTTTGCCAAACCCACCTGCAGTTTTCAAAATGCCTGAAATTTGTCTCCTGAGCGTGATTTTTGAGCCGAATTCTGACTCTCTGCACCGATTTTCAGTTTCAAATTACGACTTTTTATACCGAAAATATGCACCTACTGAAAACGGAGATGGGTCATATTTTGCCCAAACCTCCCTGCAGTTTTCAAAATGTCTGAAATGTCGGAAATTTGACTCCTGAGCGTGATTTTTTAGCCGAATTCTGACTCTGCACCTATTTTCAGTTTCAAATTACGACGTTTCATACAAAAAATATGCCAATTACTGAAAACGGCGATGGGTCATATTTTGCCCAAACCCCCCAGCAGTTTTCAAAATGTCTGAAATGTCGGAAATTTGACTCCTGGGCGTGATTTTTGAGCGGAATTCTGACTCTCTGCACATATTTTCAGTTTCAAATTACGACGTTTCATACCGAAAATATGCCAATTACTGAAAACGGCGATGGGTCATATTTTGCCCAAACCCCCCCCCCCTGCAGTTTTCAAAATGTCTGAAATGTCGGAAATTTGACTCCTGAGCGTGATTTTTGAGCCGAATTCTGACTCTCTGCACCTATTTTCAGTTTCAAATTACGAATTTTTATACCGAAAATATGCCAATTACTGAAAACGGCGATGAGTCATATTTTGCCCCAACCCCCCTGCAGTTTTTAAAGTGTCTGAAATGCCGGAAATTTGACTCCTGAGCGTGATTTTTGAGCCGAATTCTGACTCTCTGCACCTATTTTCAGTTTCAAATTACGATGTTTCATACTGAAAATATGCCAATTACTGTAAACGGCGATGGGTCATATTTTGCCCAAACCCCTCTGCAGTTTTCAAAATGTTTGAAATGTCGGAAATTTGACTCCTGAGCGTGATTTATAATCTGAATTCTGACTTTCTGCACCTATTTTCAGTTTCAAATTACGACTTTTTATACCGAAAATATATCAATTACTGAAAACGGCGATGGGTCATATTTTGCCCAAACCCCCCTGCAGTTTTCAAAATGTCTGAAATGCCGGAAATTTGACTCCTGAGCGTGATTTTTGAGCCAAATTCTGACTCTCTGCACCTATTTTCAGTTTCAAATTACGACGTTTCATACTGAAAATATGCCAATTACTGCAAACGGCGATTGGTCATATTTTGCCCAAACCCCTCTGCAGTTTTCAAAATGTTTGCAATGTCGGAAATTTGACTCCTGAGCGTGATTTTTTATCACAATTCTGACTTTCTGCACCTATTTTCAGTTTCAAATTACGACTTTTTATACCGAAAATATGCCAATTACTGAAAACGGCGATGGGTCATATTTTGGCCAAACCCCCCTGCAGTTTTCAAAATGTCTGAAATTTGACTCCTGAGCGTGATTTTTGTGCCGAATTTTGACTCTCTGCACCTATTTTCTGTTTCAAAATACGACGTTTCATAGCGAAAGTATGCCAATTACTGAAAACGGCGATGGGTCATATTTTTGCCAAACCCCCCTGCAGTTTTCAAAATGTCTGAAATTTGACTCCTGAGCGTGATTTTTGAGCCGAATTCTGACTCTCTGCACCGATTTTCCGTTTCAAATTACGACTTTTTATACCGAAAATATGCCAATTACTGAAGACGGCGATGGGTCATATTTTGCCCAAACCTCCCTGCAGTTTTCAAAATGTCTGAAATGTCGGAAATTTGACTCCTGAGCGTGATTTTTTAGCCGAATTCTGACTCTCTGCACCTATTTTCAGTTTCAAATTACGACTTTTTATACCGAAAATAAGCCAATTACTGAAAACGGCGATGGGTCATATTTTGCCCAAACCCCCCTGCAGTTTTCAAAATGTCTGAAATGTCGGAAATTTGACTCCTGAGCGTGATTTTTGAGCCGAATTCTGACACTCTGCACCTATTTTCAGTTTCAAATTACGACGTTTCATACAAAAAATATGCCAATTACTGAAAACGGCGATGGGTCATATTTTGCCCAAACCCCCCAGCAGTTTTCAAAATGTCTGAAATGTCGGAAATTTGACTCCTGAGCGTGATTTTTAATCCGAATTCTGACTTTCTGCACCTATTTTCAGTTTCAAATTACGACTTTTTATACCGAAAATATGCCAATTACTGAAAACGGCGATGGGTCATATTTTGCCCAAACCCCCCTGCAGTTTTCAAAATGTCTGAAATGCCGGAAATTTGACTCCTGAGCGTGATTTTTGAGCCGAATTCTGACTCTCTGCACCTATTTTCATTTCAAATTACGACTTTTTATACCGAAAATATGCCAATTACTGAAAACAGCGATGGGTCATATTTTGCCCAAACCCCCCTGCAGTTTTCAAAATGTCTGAAATTTGAGTCCTGAGCGTGATTTTTGAGCCAAATTTTGACTCTCTGCACCTATTTTCAGTTTCAAATTACGACATTTCATAGCGAAAGTATGCCAATTACTGAAAACGGCGAAGGGTCATATTTTGCCCAAACCCCCCAGCAGTTTTCAAAATGTCTGAAATGTCGGAAATTTGACTCCTGGGCGTGATTTTTGAGCGGAATTCTGACTCTCTGCACATATTTTCAGTTTCAAATTACGACGTTTCATACCGAATATATGCCAATTACTGAAAACGGCGATGGGTCATATTTTGCCCAAACCCCCCCCCCCCCCCCCTGCAGTTTTCAAAATGTCTGAAATGTCGGAAATTTGACTCCTGAGCGTGATTTTTGAGCCGAATTCTGACTCTCTGCACCTATTTTCAGTTTCAAATTACGACTTTTTATACCGAAAATATGCCAATTACTGAAAACGGCGATGGGTCATATTTTGCCCCAACCCCCCTGCAGTTTTTAAAATGTCTGAAATGCCGGAAATTTGACTCCTGAGCGTGATTTTTGAGCCGAATTCTGACTCTCTGCACCTATTTTCAGTTTCAAATTACGATGTTTCATACTGAAAATATGCCAATTACTGTAAACGGCGATGGGTCATATTTTGCCCAAACCCCTCTGCAGTTTTCAAAATGTTTGAAATGTCGGAAATTTGACTCCTGAGCGTGATTTTTAATCTGAATTCTGACTTTCTGCACCTATTTTCAGTTTCAAATTACGACTTTTTATACCGAAAATATATCAATTACTGAAAACGGCGATGGGTCATATTTTGCCCAAACCCCCCTGCAGTTTTCAAAATGTCTGAAATGCCGGAAATTTGACTCCTGAGCGTGATTTTTGAGCCAAATTCTGACTCTCTGCACCTATTTTCAGTTTCAAATTACGACGTTTCATACTGAAAATATGCCAATTACTGTAAACGGCGATTGGTCATATTTTGCCCAAACCCCTCTGCAGTTTTCAAAATGTTTGCAATGTCGGAAATTTGACTCCTGAGCGTGATTTTTTATCCGAATTCTGACTTTCTGCACCTATTTTCAGTTTCAAATTACGACTTTTTATACCGAAAATATGCCAATTACTGAAAACGGCGATGGGTCATATTTTGGCCAAACCCCCCTGCAGTTTTCAAAATGTCTGAAATTTGACTCCTGAGCGTGATTTTTGAGCCGAATTTTGACTCTCTGCACCTATTTTCAGTTTCAAAATACGACGTTTCATAGCGAAAGTATGCCAATTACTGAAAACGGCGATGGGTCATATTTTTGCCAAACCCCCCTGCAGTTTTCAAAATGTCTGAAATTTGACTCCTGAGCGTGATTTTTGAGCCGAATTCTGACTCTCTGCACCGATTTTCCGTTTCAAATTACGACTTTTTATACCGAAAATATGCCAATTACTGAAGACGGCGATGGGTCATATTTTGCCCAAACCTCCCTGCAGTTTTCAAAATGTCTGAAATGTCGGAAATTTGACTCCTGAGCGAGATTTTTTAGCCGAATTCTGACTCTCTGCACCTATTTTCAGTTTCAAATTACGACTTTTTATACCGAAAATAAGCCAATTACTGAAAACGGCGATGGGTCATATTTTGCCCAAACCCCCCTGCAGTTTTCAAAATGTCTGAAATGTCGGAAATTTGACTCCTGAGCGTGATTTTTGAGCCGAATTCTGACACTCTGCACCTATTTTCAGTTTCAAATTACGACGTTTCATACAAAAAATATGCCAATTACTGAAAACGGCGATGGGTCATATTTTGCCCAAACCCCCCAGCAGTTTTCAAAATATCTGAAATGTCGGAAATTTGACTCCTGAGCGTGATTTTTGAGCGGAATTCTGACTCTCTGCACATATTTTCAGTTTCAAATTACGACTTTTTATACCGAAAATATGCCAATTACTGAAAACGGCGATGGGTCATATTTTGCCCATACCCCCCTGCAGTTTTCAAAATGTCTGAAATGTCGGAAATTTGACTCCTGAGCGTGATTTTTGAGCCGAATTCTGACTCTCTGCACCTATTTTCAGCATCAAATTACGACTTTTTATACCGAAAATATGCCAATTACTGAAAACGGCGATGGGTCATATTTTGCCCGAACCCCCCTGCAGTTTTTAAAATGTCTGAAATGCCGGAAATTTGACTCCTGAGCGTGATTTTTGAGCCGAATTCTGACTCTCTGCACCTATTTTCAGTTTCAAATTACGATGTTTCATACTGAAAATATGCCAATTACTGTAAACGGCGATGGGTCATATTTTGCCCAAACCCCTCTGCAGTTTTCAAAATGTTTGAAATGTCGGAAATTTGACTCCTGAGCGTGATTTTTAATCCGAATTCTGACTCTCTGCACCGATTTTTAGTTTCAAATTACGACGTTTCATACAAAAAATATGCCAATTACTGAAAATGGCGATGGGTCATATTTTTGAAAACCCCCCTGCAGTTTTCAAAATGTCTGAAATTTGACTCCTGAGCGTGATTTTTGCGCCGAATTCTGACTCTCTGCACCTATTTTCAGTTTCAAATTACGAATTTTTATACCGAAAATATGCCAATTACTGAAAACAGCGATGGGTCATATTTTGCCAAAACCCCCCTGCAGTTTTCAAAATGTCTGAAATGTCGGAAATTTGACTCCTGAGCGTAATTTTTGAGCCGAATTCTGACTCTCTGCACCTATTTTCAGTTTCAAATTACGACGTTTCATACCGAAAATATGCCAATTACTGTAAACGGCGATGGGTCATATTTTGCCCAAACCCCCCTGCAGTTTTCAAAATGTTTGCAATGTCGAAAATTTGACTCCTGAGCGTGATTTGTTATCCGAATTCTGTCTTTCTGCACCTATTTTCAGTTGCATATTACGACTTTTCATACCGAAAATATGCCAATTACTGCAAACGACGATGGGTCATATTTTGCCCAAACCCCCCTGCAGTTTTCAAAATGTCTGAAATGTCGGAAATTTGACTCCTGAACGTGATTTTTGCGCCGAGTTCTGACTCTCTGCACAGATTTTCAGTTTCAAATTACGACTTTTTATACCGAAAATATGCCAATTACCGAAAACGGCGATGGGTCACATTTTGCCCAAACCTCCCTGCAGTTTTTAAAATGTCTGAAATGTCGGAAATTTGACTCCTGAGCGTGATTTTTGAGCCGAATTCTGACTCTCTGCACCTATTTTCAGTTAGAAATTACGAATTTTTATACCGAAAATATGCCAATTACTGAAAACGGCGGTGGGTCATATTTTGCACAAACCCCCCTGCAGTTTTCAAAATGTCTGAAATGACGGAAATTTGACTCCTGAGCGTGATTTTTGAGCCGAATTCTGACTCTCTGCACCTATTTTCAGTCTCAAATTACGACGTTTCATACCGAAAATATGCCAATTACTGATAACAGCGATGGGTCATATTTTGCCCAAACCCCCCCTGCAGTTTTCAAAATGTTTGAAATGTCGGAAATTTGACTCCTGAGCGTGAATTTTGAGCCGAATTCTGACTCTCTGCACCTATTTTCAATTTCAAATTACGACTTTTCATACCGAAAATATGCCAATTACTGAAAACGGCGATGGGTCATATTTTGCCCGAACCCCCCTGAAGTTTTTAAAATGTCTGAAATGTCGGAAACTTGACTCCTGAGCGTGATTTTTGAGCCGAATTCTGACTTTCTGCACCTATTTTCAGTTTCAAATTACGACTTTTTATACCCAAAATATGCCAATTACTGAAAACTTCGATGGGTCATATTTTGGCAAAACCCCCCTGCAGTTTTCAAAATGTCTGAAATTTGACTCCTGAGCGTGATTTTTGAGCCGAATTCTGACTCTCTGCACCTATTTTCAGTTTCAAATTACGACGTTTCATAGCGAAAATATGCCAATTACTGAAAACGGCGATGGGTCATATTTTTGCAAACCCCCCTGCAGTTTTCAAAATGTCTGAAATTTGACTCCTGAGCGTGATTTTTGAGCCGAATTCTGACTCTCTGCACCTATTTTCAGTTTCAAATTACGACTTTTCATACCGAAAATATGCCAATTACTGAAAACGGCGATGGGTCATATTTTGCCCAAACCTCCCTGCAGTTTTTAAAATGTCTGAAATGTCGGAAATTTGACTCCTGAGCGTGATTTTTGCGCCGAATTCTGACTTTCTGCACCTATTTTCAGTTTCAAATTACGAATTTTTATACCTAAAATATGCCAATTACTGAAAACTGCGATGGGTCATATTTTGCCCGAACCCCCCTGCAGTTTTTAAAATGTCTGAAATGCCGGAAATTTGATTCCTGAGCGTGATTTTTGAGCCGAATTTCGACTCTCTGCACCTATTTTCAGTTTCAAATTACGATGTTTCATACTGAAAATATGCCAATTACTGTAAACGGCGATGGGTCATATTTTGCCCAAACCCCTCTGCAGTTTTCAAAATGTTTGAAATGTCGGAAATTTGACTCCTGAGCGTGATTTTTAATCCGAATTCTGACTCTCTGCACCGATTTTTAGTTTCAAATTACGACGTTTCATACAAAAAATATGCCAATTACTGAAAATGGCGATGGGTCATATTTTTGCCAAACCCCCCTGCAGTTTTCAAAATGTCTGAAATTTGACTCCTGAGCGTGATTTTTGCGCCGAATTCTGACTCTCTGCACCTATTTTCAGTTTCAAATTACGAATTTTTATACCGAATATATGCCAATTACTGAAAACGGCGATGGGTCATATTTTGCCAAAACACCCCTGCAGTTTTCAAAATGTCTGAAATGTCGGAAATTTGACTGCTGAGCGTAATTTTTGAGCCGAATTCTGACTCTCTGCACCTATTTTCAGTTTCAAATTACGACGTTTCATACCGAAAATATGCCAATTACTGTAAACGGCGATGGGTCATATTTTGCCCAAACCCCCCTGCAGTTTTCAAAATGTTTGCAATGTCGGAAATTTGACTCCTGAGCGTGATTTTTTTTCCGAATTCTGACTTTCTGCACCTATTTTCAGTTGCATATTACGACTTTTCATACCGAAAATATGCCAATTACTGCAAACGGCGATGGGTCATATTTTGACCAAACCCCCCTGCAGTTTTCAAAATGTCTGAAATGTCGGAAATTTGACTCCTGAACGTGATTTTTGCGCCGAGTTCTGACTCTCTGCACAGATTTTCAGTTTCAAATTACGACTTTTTATACCGAAAATATGCCAATTACTGAAAACGGCGATGGGTCACATTTTGCCCAAACCTCCCTGCAGTTTTTAAAATGTCTGAAATGTCGGAAATTTGACTCCTGAGCGTGATTTTTGAGCCGAATTCTGACTCTCTGCACCTATTTTCAGTTAGAAATTACGAATTTTTATACCGAAAATATGCCAATTACTGAAAACGGCGGTGGGTCATATTTTGCCCAAACCCCCCCTGCAGTTTTCAAAATGTCTGAAATGACGGAAATTTGACTCCTGAGCGTGATTTTTGAGCCGAATTCTGACTCTCTGCACCTATTTTCAGTTTCAAATTACGACGTTTCATACCGAAAATATGCCAATTACTGAAAACGGCGATGGGTCATATTTTGCCCAAACCCACCCTGCAGTTTTCAAAATGTTTGAAATGTCGGAAATTTGACTCCTGAGCGTGATTTTTGAGCCGAATTCTGACTCTCTGCACCTATTTTCAGTTTCAAATTACGACGTTTCATACCGAAAATATGCCAATTACTGTAAACGGCGATGGGTCATATTTAGCCCGAAACCCCCTGCAGTTTTTAAAATGTCTGAAATGTCGGAAACTTGACTCCTGAGCGTGATTTTTGAGCCGAATTCTGACTTTCTGCACCTATTTTCAGTTTCAAATTACGACTTTTTATACCCAAAATATGCCAATTACTGAAAACTGCGATGGGTCATATTTTGGCCAAACCCACCTGCAGTTTTCAAAATGTCTGAAATGTCGGAAACTTGACTCCTGAGCGTGATTTTTGAGCCGAATTCTGACTTTCTGCACCTATTTTCAGTTTCAAATTACGACTTTTTATACCCAAAATATGCCAATTACTGAAAACTGCGATGGGTCATATTTTTGCCAAACCCCCCTGCAGTTTTCAAAATGTCTGAAATTTGACTCCTGAGCGTGATTTTTGAGCTGAATTCTGACTCTCTGCACCTATTTTCAGTTTCAAATTACGACTTTTCATACCGAAAATATGCCAATTACTGAAAACGGCGATGGGTCATATTTTGCCCAAACCTCCCTGCAGTTTTTAAAATGTCTGAAATGTCGGAAATTTGACTCCTGAGCGTGATTTTTGAGCCGAATTCTGACTCTTTGCACCTATTTTCAGTTTCAAATTACGACTTTTTATACCGAAAATATGCCAATTACTGAAAACGGCGATGGGTCATATTTTGGCCAAACCCCCCTGCAGTTTTCAAAATGTCTGAAATTTGACTCCTGAGCGTGATTTTTGACCCGAATTTTGACTCTTTGCACCTATTTTCAGTTTCAAATTACGACTTTTTATACCGAAAATATGGCAATTACTGAAAACGGCGATGGGTCATATTTTGGCCAAACCCCCCTGCAGTTTTCAAAATGTTTGCAATGTCGGAAATTTGACTCCTGAGCGTGATTTGTTATCCCAATTCTGTCTTTCTGCACCAATTTTCAGTTGCATATTACGACTTTTCATACCGAAAATATGCCAATTACTGCAAACGACGATGGGTCATATTTTGCCCAAACCCCCCTGCAGTTTTCAAAATGTCTGAAATGTCGGAAATTTGACTCCTGAACGTGATTTTTGCGCCGAGTTCTGACTCTCTGCACAGATTTTCAGTTTCAAATTACGACTTTTTATACCGAAAATATGCCAATTACTGAAAACGGCGATGGGTCACATTTTGCCCAAACCTCCCTGCAGTTTTTAAAATGTCTGAAATGTCGGAAATTTGACTCCTGAGCGTGATTTTTGAGCCGAATTCTGACTCTCTGCACCTATTTTCAGTTAGAAATTACGAATTTTTATACCGAAAATATGCCAATTACTGAAAACGGCGGTGGGTCATATTTTGCACAAACCCCCCTGCAGTTTTCAAAATGTCTGAAATGACGGAAATTTGACTCCTGGGCGTGATTTTTGAGCCGAATTCTGACTCTCTGCACCTATTTTCAGTTTCAAATTACGACGTTTCATACCGAAAATATGCCAATTACTGATAACGGCGATGGGTCATATTTTGCCCAAACCCCCCCTGCAGTTTTCAAAATGTTTGAAATGTCGGAAATTTGACTCCTGAGCGTGAATTTTGAGCCGAATTCTGACTCTCTGCACCTATTTTCAGTTTCAAATTACGACTTTTCATACCGAAAATATGCCAATTACTGAAAACGGCGATGGGTCATATTTTGCCCGAACCCCCCTGAAGTTTTTAAAATGTCTGAAATGTCGGAAACTTGACTCCTGAGCGTGATTTTTGAGCCGAATTCTGACTTTCTGCACCTATTTTCAGTTTCAAATTACGAATTTTTATACCCAAAATATGCCAATTACTGAAAACTGCGATGGGTCATATTTTGGCCAAACCCCCCTGCAGTTTTCAAAATGTCTAAAATGTCGGAAACTTGACTCCTGAGCGTGATTTTTGAGCCGAATTCTGACTTTCTGCACCTATTTTCAGTTTCAAATTACGACTTTTTATACCCAAAATATGCCAATTACTGAAAACTTCGATGGGTCATATTTTGGCAAAACCCCCCTGCAGTTTTCAAAATGTCTGAAATTTGACTCCTGAGCGTGATTTTTGAGCCGAATTCTGACTCTCTGCACCTATTTTCAGTTTCAAATTACGACGTTTCATAGCGAAAATATGCCAATTACTTAAAACGGCGATGGGTCATATTTTTGCCAAACCCCCCTGCAGTTTTCAAAATGTCTGAAATTTGACTCCTGAGCGTGATTTTTGAGCCGAATTCTGACTCTCTGCACCTATTTTCAGTTTCAAATAACGACTTTTCATACCGAAAATATGCCAATTACTGAAAACGGCGATGGGTCATATTTTGCCCAAACCTCCCTGCAGTTTTTAAAATGTCTGAAATGTCGGAAATTTGACTCCTGAGCGTGATTTTTGCGCCGAATTCTGACTTTCTGCACCTATTTTCAGTTTCAAATTACGAATTTTTATACCTAAAATATGCCAATTACTGAAAACTGCGATGGGTCATATTTTGCCCGAACCCCCCTGCAGTTTTTAAAATGTCTGAAATGCCGGAAATTTGATTCCTGAGCGTGATTTTTGAGCCGAATTTCGACTCTCTGCACCTATTTTCAGTTTCAAATTACGATGTTTCATACTGAAAATATGCCAATTACTGTAAACGGCGATGGGTCATATTTTGCCCAAACCCCTCTGCAGTTTTCAAAATGTTTGAAATGTCGGAAATTTGACTCCTGGGCGTGATTTTTAATCCGAATTCTGACTCTCTGCACCGATTTTTAGTTTCAAATTACGACGTTTCATACAAAAAATATGCCAATTACTGAAAATGGCGATGGGTCATATTTTTGCCAAACCCCCCTGCAGTTTTCAAAATGTCTGAAATTTGACTCCTGAGCGTGATTTTTGCGCCGAATTCTGACTCTCTGCACCTATTTTCAGTTTCAAATTACGAATTTTTATACAGAAAATATGCCAATTACTGAAAACGGCGATGGGTCATATTTTGCCAAAACCCCCCTGCAGTTTTCAAAATGTCTGAAATGTCGGAAATTTGACTGCTGAGCGTAATTTTTGAGCCGAATTCTGGCTCTCTGCACCTATTTTCAGTTTCAAATTACGACGTTTCATACCGAAAATATGCCAATTACTGTAAACGGGGATGGGTCATATTTTGCCCAAACCCCCCTGCAGTTTTCAAAATGTTTGCAATGTCGGAAATTTGACTCCTGAGCGTGATTTTTTTTCCGAATTCTGACTTTCTGCACCTATTTTCAGTTGCATATTACGACTTTTCATACCGAAAATATGCCAATTACTGCAAACGGCGATGGGTCATATTTTGCCAAAACCCCCCTGCAGTTTTCAAAATGTCTGAAATGTCGGAAATTTGACTCCTGAACGTGATTTTTGCGCCGAGTTCTGACTCTGTGCACAGATTTTCAGTTTCAAATTACGACTTTTTATACCGAAAATATGCCAATTACTGAAAACGGCGATGGGTCACATTTTGCCCAAACCTCCCTGCAGTTTTTAAAATGTCTGAAATGTCGGAAATTTGACTCCTGAGCGTGATTTTTGAGCCGAATTCTGACTCTCTGCACCTATTTTCAGTTAGAAATTACGAATTTTTATACCGAAAATATGCCAATTACTGAAAACGGCGGTGGGTCATATTTTGCCCAAACCCCCCCTGCAGTTTTCAAAATGTCTGAAATGACGGAAATTTGACTCCTGAGCGTGATTTTTGAGCCGAATTCTGACTCTGCACCTATTTTCAGTTTCAAATTACGACGTTTCATACCGAAAATATGCCAATTACTGAAAACGGCGATGGGTCATATTTTGCCCAAACCCACCCTGCAGTTTTCAAAATGTTTGAAATGTCGGAAATTTGACTCCTGAGCGTGATTTTTGAGCCGAATTCTGACTCTCTGCACCTATTTTCAGTTTCAAATTACGACGTTTCATACCGAAAATATGCCAATTACTGTAAACGGCGATGGGTCATATTTAGCCCGAAACCCCCTGCAGTTTTTAAAATGTCTGAAATGTCGGAAACTTGACTCCTGAGCGTGATTTTTGAGCCGAATTCTGACTTTCTGCACCTATTTTCAGTTTCAAATTACGACTTTTTATACCCAAAATATGCCAATTACTGAAAACTGCGATGGGTCATATTTTGGCCAAACCCCCCTGCAGTTTTCAAAATGTCTGAAATGTCGGAAACTTGACTCCTGAGCGTGATTTTTGAGCCGAATTCTGACTTTCTGCACCTATTTTCAGTTTCAAATTACGACTTTTTATACCCAAAATATGCCAATTACTGAAAACTGCGATGGGTCATATTTTTGCCAAACACCCCTGCAGTTTTCAAAATGTCTGAAATTTGACTCCTGAGCGTGATTTTTGAGCTGAATTCTGACTCTCTGCACCTATTTTCAGTTTCAAATTACGACTTTTCATACCGAAAATATGCCAATTACTGAAAACGGCGATGGGTCATATTTTGCCCAAACCTCCCTGCAGTTTTTAAAATGTCTGAAATGTCGGAAATTTGACTCCTGAGCGTGATTTTTGAGCCGAATTCTGACTCTTTGCACCTATTTTCAGTTTCAAATTACGACTTTTTATACCGAAAATATGCCAATTACTGAAAACGGCGATGGGTCATATTTTGGCCAAACCCCCCTGCAGTTTTCAAAATGTCTGAAATTTGACTCCTGAGCGTGATTTTTGACCCGAATTTTGACTCTTTGCACCTATTTTCAGTTTCAAATTACGACTTTTTATACCGAAAATATGGCAATTACTGAAAACGGCGATGGGTCATATTTTGGCCAAACCCCCCTGCAGTTTTCAAAATGTCTGAAATTTGACTCCTGAGCGTGATTTTTGAGCCGAATTTTGACTCTCTGCACCTATTTTCAGTTTCAAATTACGACGTTTCATAGCGAAAGTATGCCAATTACTGAAAACGGCGATGGGTCATATTTTTGCCAAACCCCCCTGCAGTTTTCAAAATGTCTGAAATTTGACTCCTGAGCGTGATTTTTGAGCCGAATTCTGACTCTCTGCACCGATTTTCTGTTTCAAATTACGACTTTTTATACCGAAAATATGCCAATTACTGAAGACGGCGATGGGTCATATTTTGCCCAAACCTCCCTGCAGCTTTCAAAATGTCTGAAATGTCGGAAATTTGACTCCTGAGCGTGATTTTTTAGCCAAATTCTGACTCTCTGCACCTATTTTCAGTTTCAAATTACGACTTTTTATACCGAAAATATGCCAATTACTGAAAACGGCGATGGGTCATATTTTGCCCAAACCCCCCTGCAGTTTTCAAAATGTCAGAAATGTCTGAAATTTGACTCCTGAGCGTGATTTTTGAGCCGAATTCTGACACTCTGCACCTATTTTCAGTTTCAAATTACGACGTTTCATACAAAAAATATGCCAATTACTGAAAACGGCGATGGGTCATATTTTGCCCAAACCCCCCAGCAGTTTTCAAAATGTCTGAAATGTCGGAAATTTGACTCCTGAGCGTGATTTTTGAGCGGAATTCTGACTCTCTGCACCTATTTTCAGTTTCAAATTACGACGTTTCATAGCGAAAGTATGCCAATTACTGAAAACGGCGATGGGTCATATTTTTGCCAAACCCCCCTGCAGTTTTCAAAATGTCTGAAATTTGACTCCTGAGCGTGATTTTTGACCCGAATTTTGACTCTTTGCACCTATTTTCAGTTTCAAATTACGACTTTTTATACCGAAAATATGGCAATTACTGAAAACGGCGATGGGTCATATTTTGGCCAAACCCCCCTGCAGTTTTCAAAATGTCTGAAATTTGACTCCTGAGCGTGATTTTTGAGCCGAATTCTGACTCTCTGCACCGATTTTCTGTTTCAAATTACGACTTTTTATACCGAAAATATGCCAATTACTGAAGACGGCGATGGGTCATATTTTGCCCAAACCTCCCTGCAGCTTTCAAAATGTCTGAAATGTCGGAAATTTGACTCCTGAGCGTGATTTTTTAGCCAAATTCTGACTCTCTGCACCTATTTTCAGTTTCAAATTACGACTTTTTATACCGAAAATATGCCAATTACTGAAAACGGCGATGGGTCATATTTTGCCCAAACCCCCCTGCAGTTTTCAAAATGTCAGAAATGTCTGAAATTTGACTCCTGAGCGTGATTTTTGAGCCGAATTCTGACACTCTGCACCTATTTTCAGTTTCAAATTACGACGTTTCATACAAAAAATATGCCAATTACTGAAAACGGCGATGGGTCATATTTTGCCCAAACCCCCCTGCAGTTTTCAAAATGTCTGAAATGACGGAAATTTGACTCCTGAGCGTGATTTTTGAGCCGAATTCTGACTCTCTGCACCTATTTTCAGTTTCAAATTACGACGTTTCATATCGAAAATATGCCAATTACTGAAAACAGCGATGGGTCATATTTTGCCCAAACCCACCCTGCAGTTTTCAAAATGTTTGAAATGTCGGAAATTTGACTCCTGAGCGTGATTTTTGAGCCAAATTCTGACTCTCTGCACCTATTTTCAGTTTCAAATTACGACTTTTCATACCGAAAATATGCCAATTACTGAAAACGGCGATGGGTCATATTTTGCCCGAAACCCCCTGCAGTTTTTAAAATGTCTGAAATGTCGGAAACTTGACTCCTGGGCGTGATTTTTGAGCCGAATTCTGACTTTCTGCACCTATTTTCAGTTTTAAATTACGACTTTTTATACCGAAAATATGCCAATTACTGAAAACGGCGATGGGTCATATTTTGCCCAAACCCCCCTGCAGTTTTCAAAATGTCTGAAATGTCGGAAATTTGACTCTTGAGCGTGATTTTTGAGCCGAATTCTGACTCTCTGCACCTATTTTCAGTATCAAATTACGAATTTTTATACCGAAAATATGCCAATTACTGAAAACGGCGGTGGGTCATATTTTGCCCAAACCCCCCCTGCAGTTTTCAAAATGTCTGAAATGACGTAAATTTGACTCCTGAGCGTGATTTTTGAGCCGAATTCTGACTCTCTGCACCTATTTTCAGTTTTAAATTACGACGTTTCATACCGAAAATATGCCAATTACTGAAAACAGCGATGGGTCATATTTTGCCCAAACCCACCCTGCAGTTTTCAAAATGTTTGAAATGTCGGAAATTTGACTCCTGAGCGTGATTTTTGAGCCAAATTCTGACTCTCTGCACCTATTTTCAGTTTCAAATTACGACTTTTCATACCGAAAATATGCCAATTACTGAAAACGGCGATGGGTCATATTTTGCCCGAAACCCCCTGCAGTTTTTAAAATGTCTGAAATGTCGGAAACTTGACTCCTGGGCGTGATTTTTGAGCCGAATTCTGACTTTCTGCACCTATTTTCAGTTTCAAATTACGACTTTTTATACCCAAAATATGCCAATTACTGAAAACTGCGATGGGTCATATTTTTGCCAAACCCCCCTGCAGTTTTCAAAATGTCTGAAATTTGACTCCTGAGCGTGATTTTTGAGCTGAATTCTGACTCTCTGCACCTATTTTCAGTTTCAAATTACGACTTTTCATACCGAAAATATGCCAATTACTGAAAACGGCGATGGGTCATATTTTGCCCAAACCTCCCTGCAGTTTTTAAAATGTCTGAAATGTCGGAAATTTGACTCCTGAGCGTGATTTTTGAGCCGAATTCTGACTCTTTGCACCTATTTTCAGTTTCAAATTACGACTTTTTATACCGAAAATATGCCAATTACTGAAAACGGCGATGGGTCATATTTTGGCCAAACCCCCCTGCAGTTTTCAAAATGTCTGAAATTTGAATCCTGAGCGTGATTTTTGACCCGAATTTTGACTCTTTGCACCTATTTTCAGTTTCAAATTACGACTTTTTATACCGAAAATATGGCAATTACTGAAAACGGCGATGGGTCATATTTTGGCCAAACCCCCCTGCAGTTTTCAAAATGTCTGAAATTTGACTCCTGAGCGTGATTTTTGAGCCGAATTTTGACTCTCTGCACCTATTTTCAGTTTCAAATTACGACGTTTCATAGCGAAAGTATGCCAATTACTGAAAACGGCGATGGGTCATATTTTTGCCAAACCCCCCTGCAGTTTTCAAAATGTCTGAAATTTGACTCCTGAGCGTGATTTTTGAGCCGAATTTTGACTCTCTGCACCTATTTTCAGTTTCAAATTACGACGTTTCATAGCGAAAGTATGCCAATTACTGAAAACGGCGATGGGTCATATTTTTGCCAAACCCCCCTGCAGTTTTCAAAATGTCTGAAATTTGACTCCTGAGCGTGATTTTTGAGCCGAATTCTGACTCTCTGCACCGATTTTCTGTTTCAAATTACGACTTTTTATACCGAAAATATGCCAATTACTGAAGACGGCGATGGGTTATATTTTGCCCAAACCTCCCTGCAGTTTTCAAAATGTCTGAAATGTCGGAAATTTGACTCCTGAGCGTGATTTTTTAGCCAAATTCTGACTCTCTGCACCTATTTTCAGTTTCAAATTACGACTTTTTATACCGAAAATATGCCAATTACTGAAAACGGCGATGGGTCATATTTTGCCCAAACCCCCCTGCAGTTTTCAAAATGTCTGAAATGTCGGAAATTTGATTCCTGAGCGTGATTTTTGAGCCGAATTCTGACACTCTGCACCTATTTTCAGTTTCAAATTACGACGTTTCATACAAAAAATATGCCAATTACTGAAAACGGCGATGGGTCATATTTTGCCCAAACCCCCCAGCAGTTTTCAAAATGTCTGAAATGTCGGAAATTTGACTCCTGAGCGTGATTTTTGAGCGGAATTCTGACTCTCTGCACATATTTTCAGTTTCATATTACGACTTTTTATACCGAAAATATGCCAATTACTGAAAACGGCGATGGGTCATATTTTGCCCAAACCCCCCTGCAGTTTTCAAAATGTCTGAAATGTCGGAAATTTGACTCCTGAGCGTGATTTTTGAGCCGAATTCTGACTCTCTGCACCTATTTTCAGTATCAAATTACGACTTTTTATACCGAAAATATGCCAATTACTGAAAACGGCGATGGGTCATATTTTGCCCGAACCCCCCTGCAGTTTTTAAAATGTCTGAAATGCCGGAATTTTGACTCCTGAGCGTGATTTTTGAGCCGAATTCTGACTCTCTGCACCTATTTTCAGTTTCAAATTACGACGTTTCATACCTAAAATATGCCAATTACTGTAAACGGCGATGGGTCATATTTTGCCCAAACCCCCCTGCAATTTTCAAAATGTTTGCAATGTCGGAAATTTGACTCCTGAGCGTGATTTTTTATCCGAATTCTGTCTTTCTGCACCTATTTTCAGTTGCATATTACGACTTTTCATACCGAAAATATGCCAATTACTGCAAACGGCGATGGGTCATATTTTGCCCAAACCCCCCTGCAGTTTTCAAAATGTCTGAAATGTCGGAAATTTGACTCCTGAGCGTGATTTTTGAGCCGAATTCTGACTCTCTGCACCTATTTTCAGTTAGAAATTACGAATTTTTATACCGAAAATATGCCAATTACTAAAAACGGCGGTGGGTCATATTTTGCACAAACCCCCCTGCAGTTTTCAAAATGTCTGAAATGACGGAAATTTGACTCCTGAGCGTGATTTTTGAGCCGAATTCTGACTCTCTGCACCTATTTTCAGTTTCAAATTACGACGTTTCATACCGAAAATATGCCAATTACTGAAAACGGCGATGGGTCATATTTTGCCCAAACCCCCCCTGCAGTTTTCAAAATGTTTGAAATGTCGGAAATTTGACTCCTGAGCGTGATTTGTGAGCCGAATTCTGACTCTCTGCACCTATTTTGAGTTTCAAATTACGACTTTTCATACCGAAAATATGCCAATTACTGAAAACGGCGATGGGTCATATTTTGCCCGAACCCCCCTGCAGTTTTTAAAATGTCTGAAATGTCGGAAACTTGACTCCTGAGCGTGATTTTTGAGCCGAATTCTGACTTTCTGCACCTATTTTCAGTTTCAAATTACAACTTTTTATAAACAAAATATGCCAATTACTGAAAACTGCGATGGGTCATATTTTGGCCAAACCCCCCTGCAGTTTTCAAAATGTCTAAAATGTCGGAAACTTGACTCCTGAGCGTGATTTTTGAGCCGAATTCTGACTCTCTGCACCTATTTTCAGTTTCAAATTACGACTTTTTATACCCAAAATATGCCAATTACTGAAAACTGCGATGGGTCATATTTTGGCCAAACCCCCCTGCAGTTTTCAAAATGTCTGAAATTTGACTCCTGAGCGTGATTTTTGAGCCGAATTCTGACTCTCTGCACCTATTTTCAGTTTCAAATTACGACGTTTCATAGCGAAAATATGCCAATTACTGAAAACGGCGATGGGTCATATTTTTGCCAAACCCCCCTGCAGTTTTCAAAATGTCTGAAATTTGACTCCTGAGCGTGATTTTTGAGCCGAATTCTGACTCTCTGCACCGATTTTCCGTTTCAAATTACGACTTTTTATACCGAAAATATGCCAATTACTGAAGACGGCGATGGGTCATATTTTGCCCAAACCTCCCTGCAGTTTTCAAAATGTCTGAAATGTTGGAAATTTGACTCCTGAGCGTGATTTTTTTGCCGAATTCTGACTCTCTGCACCTATTTTCAGTTTCAAATTACGACTTTTTATACCGAAAATATGCCAATTACTGAAAACGGCGATGGGTCATATTTTGCCCAAACCCCCCTGCAGTTTTCAAAATGTCTGAAATGTCGGAAATTTGACTCCTGAGCGTGATTTTTGAGCCGAATTCTGACACTCTGCACCTATTTTCAGTTTCAAATTACGACGTTTCATACAAAAAATATGCCAATTACTGAAAACGGCGATGGGTCATATTTTGCCCTAACCCCCCTGCAGTTTTAAAAATGTCTGAAATGTCGGAAATTTGACTCCTGAGCGTGATTTTTGAGCCGAATTCTGACTCTCTGCACCTATTTTCAGTATCAAATTACGACTTTTTATACCGAAAATATGCCAATTACTGAAAACGGCGATGGGTCATATTTTGCCCGAAACCCCCTGCAGTTTTTAAAATGTCTGAAATGCCGGAAATTTGACTCCTGAGCGTGATTTTTGAGCCGAATTCTGACTCTCTGCACCTATTTTCAGTTTCAAATTACGATGTTTCATACTGAAAATATGCCAATTACTGTAAACGGCGAAGGGTCATATTTTGCCCAAACCCCTCTGCAGTTTTCAAAATGTTTGAAATGTCGGAAATTTGACTCCTGAGCGTGATTTTTAATCCGAATTCTGACTCTCTGCACCGATTTTTAGTTTCAAATTACGACGTTTCATACAAAAAAATATGCCAATTACTGAAAATGGCGATGGGTCATATTTTTGACAAACCCCCCTGCAGTTTTCAAAATGTCTGAAATTTGACTCCTGAGCGTGATTTTTGCGCCGAATACTGACTCTCTGCACCTATTTTCAGTTTCAAATTACGAATTTTTATACCGAAAATATGCCAATTACTGAAAACGGCGATGGGTCATATTTTGCCAAAACCCCCCTGCAGTTTTCAAAATGTCTGAAATGTCGGAAATTTGACTCCTGAGCGTAATTTTTGAGCCGAATTCTGACTCTCTGCACCTATTTTCAGTTTCAAATTACGACGTTTCATACCGAAAATATGCCAATTACTGTAAACGGCGATGGGTCATATTTTGCCCAAACCCCCCTGCAGTTTTCAAAATGTTTGCAATGTCGGAAATTTGACTCCTGAGCGTGATTTTTTATCCGAATTCTGTCTTTCTGCACCTATTTTCAGTTGCATATTACGACTTTTCATACCGAAAATATGCCAATTACTGCAAACGGCGATGGGTCATATTTTGCACAAACCCCCCTGCAGTTTTCAAAATGTCTGAAATGTCGGAAATTTGACTCCTGAGCGTGATTTTTGAGCCGAATTCTGACTCTCTGCACCTATTTTCAGTTAGAAATTACGAATTTTTATACCGAAAATATGCCAATTACTAAAAACGGCGGTGGGTCATATTTTGCACAAACCCCCCTGCAGTTTTCAAAATGTCTGAAATGACGGAAATTTGACTCCTGAGCGTGATTTTTGAGCCGAATTCTGACTCTCTGCACCTATTTTCAGTTTCAAATTACGACGTTTCATACCGAAAATATGCCAATTACTGAAAACGGCGATGGGTCATATTTTGCCCAAACCCCCCCTGCAGTTTTCAAAATGTTTGAAATGTCGGAAATTTGACTCCTGAGCGTGATTTTTGAGCCGAATTCTGACTCTCTGCACCTATTTTCAGTTTCAAATTACGACTTTTCATACCGAAAATATGCCAATTACTGAAAACGGCGAAGGGTCATATTTTGCCCGAACCCCCCTGCAGTTTTTAAAATGTCTGAAATGTCGGAAACTTGACTCCTGAGCGTGATTTTTGAGCCGAATTCTGACTTTCTGCACCTATTTTCAGTTTCAAATTACGACTTTTTATACCCAAAATATGCCAATTACTGAAAACTGCGATGGGTCATATTTTGGCCAAACCCTCCTGCAGTTTTCAAAATGTCTAAAATGTCGGAAACTTGACTCCTGAGCGTGATTTTTGAGCCGAATTCTGACTTTCTGCACCTATTTTCAGTTTCAAATTACGAATTTTTATACCCAAAATATGCCAATTACTGAAAACTGCGATGGGTCATATTTTGGCCAAACCGCCCTGCAGTTTTCAAAATGTCTGAAATTTGACTCCTGAGCGTGATTTTTGAGCCGAATTCTGACTCTCTGCACCTATTTTCAGTTTCAAATTACGACGTTTCATAGCGAAAATATGCCAATTACTGAAAACGGCGATGGGTCATATTTTTGCCAAACCCCCCTGCAGTTTTCAAAATGTCTGAAATTTGACTCCTGAGCGTGATTTTTGAGCCGAATGCTGACTCTCTGCACCTATTTTCAGTTTCAAATTACGACTTTTCATACCGAAAATATGCCAATTACTGAAAACGGCGATGGGTCATATTTTGCCCAAACCTCTCTGCAGTTTTTAAAATGTCTGAAATGTCGGAAATTTGACTCCTGAGCGTGATTTTTGAGCCGAATTCTGACTCTCTGCACCTATTTTCAGTTTCAAATTACGATGTTTCATACTGAAAATATGCCAATTACTGTAAACGGCGATGGGTCATATTTTGCCCAAACCCCTCTGCAGTTTTCAAAATGTTTGAAATGTCGGAAATTTGACTCCTGAGCGTGATTTTTAATCCGAATTCTGACTCTCTGCACCGATTTTTAGTTTCAAATTACGACGTTTCATACAAAAAATATGCCAATTACTGAAAATGGCGATGGGTCATATTTTTGCCAAACCCCCCTGCAGTTTTCAAAATGTCTGAAATTTGACTCCTGAGCGTGATTTTTGCGCCGAATTCTGACTCTCTGCACCTATTTTCAGTTTCAAATTACGAATTTTTATACCGAAAATATGCCAATTACTGAAAACGGCGATGGGTCATATTTTGCCAAAACCCCCCTGCAGTTTTCAAAATGTCTGAAATGTCGGAAATTTGACTGCTGAGCGTAATTTTTGAGCCGAATTCTGACTCTCTGCACCTATTTTCAGTTTCAAATTACGACGTTTCATACCGAAAATATGCCAATTACTGTAAACGGCGATGGGTCATATTTTGCCCAAACCCCCCTGCAGTTTTCAAAATGTTTGCAATGTCGGAAATTTGACTCCTGAGCGTGATTTTTTTTCGGAATTCTGACTTTCTGCACCTATTTTCAGTTGCATATTACGACTTTTCATACCGAAAATATGCCAATTACTGCAAACGGCGATGGGTCATATTTTGACCACACCCCCCTGCAGTTTTCAAAATGTCTGAAATGTCGGAAATTTGACTCCTGAACGTGATTTTTGCGCCGAGTTCTGACTCTCTGCACAGATTTTCAGTTTCAAATTACGACTTTTTATACCGAAAATATGCCAATTACTGAAAACGGCGATGGGTCACATTTTGCCCAAACCTCCCTGCAGTTTTTAAAATGTCTGAAATGTCGGAAATTTGACTCCTGAGCGTGATTTTTGAGCCGAATTCTAACTCTGCACCTATTTTCAGTTAGAAATTATGAATTTTTATACCGAAAATATGCCAATTACTGAAAACGGCGGTGGGTCATATTTTGCCCAAACCCCCCTGCAGTTTTCAAAACGTCTGAAAAGACGGAAATATGACTCCTGAGCGTGATTTTTGAGCCGAATTCTGACTCTCTGCACCTATTTTCAGCTTCAAATTACGACGTTTCATACAGAAAATATGCCAATTACTGAAAACGGCGAAGGGTCATATTTTGCCCAAACCCCTCTGCAGTTTTCAAAATGTTTGAAATGTCGGAAATTTGACTCCTGAGCGTGATTTTTAATCCGAATTCTGACTCTCTGCACCGATTTTTAGTTTCAAATTACGACGTTTCATACAAAAAAATATGCCAATTACTGAAAATGGCGATGGGTCATATTTTTAACAAACCCCCCTGCAGTTTTCAAAATGTCTGAAATTTGACTCCTGAGCGTGATTTTTGCGCCGAATTCTGACTCTCTGCACCTATTTTCAGTTTCAAATTACGAATTTTTATACCGAAAATATGCCAATTACTGAAAACGGCGATGTGTCATATTTTACCAAAACCCCCCTGCAGTTTTCAAAATGTCTGAAATGTCGGAAATTTGACTCCTGAGCGTAATTTTTGAGCCGAATTCTGACTCTCTGCACCTATTTTCAGTTTCAAATTACGACGTTTCATACCGAAAATATGCCAATTACTGTAAACGGCGATGGGTCATATTTTGCCCAAACCCCCCTGCAGTTTTAAAAATGTTTGCAATGTCGGAAATTTGACTTCTGAGCGTGATTTTTTATCCGAATTCTGTCTTTCTGCACCTATTTTCAGTTGCATATTACGACTTTTCATACCGAAAATATGCCAATTACTGCAAACGGCGATGGGTCATATTTTGCCCAAACCCCCTGCAGTTTTCAAAATATCTGAAATGTCGGAAATTTTACTCCTGAGCGTGATTTTTGAGCCGAATTCTGACTCTCTGCACCTATTTTCAGTAAGAAATTACGAATTTTTATACCGAAAATATGCCAATTACTAAAAACGGCGGTGGGTCATATTTTGCACAAACCCCCCTGCAGTTTTCAAAATGTCTGAAATGACGGAAATTTGACTCCTGAGCGTGATTTTTGAGCCGAATTCTGACTCTCTGCACCTATTTTCAGTTTCAAATTACGACGTTTCATACCGAAAATATGCCAATTACTGAAAACGGCGATGGGTCATATTTTGCCCAAACCCCCCCTGCAGTTTTCAAAATGTTTGAAATGTCGGAAATTTGACTCCTGAGCGTGATTGTTGAGCCGAATTCTGACTCTCTGCACCTATTTTCAGTTTCAAATTACGACTTTTCATACCGAAAATATGCCAATTACTGAAAACGGCGATGGGTCATATTTTGCCCGAACCCCCCTGCAGTTTTTAAAATGTCTGAAATGTCGGAAACTTGACTCCTGAGCGTGATTTTTGAGCCGAATTCTGACTTTCTGCACCTATTTTCAGTTTCAAATTACGACTTTTTATACCCAAAATATGCCAATTACTGAAAACTGCGATGGGTCATATTTTGGCCAAACCCTCCTGCAGTTTTCAAAATGTCTAAAATGTCGGAAACTTGACTCCTGAGCGTGATTTTTGAGCCGAATTCTGACTTTCTGCACCTATTTTCAGTTTCAAATTACGAATTTTTATACCCAAAATATGCCAATTACTGAAAACTGCGATGGGTCATATTTTGGCCAAACCCCCCTGCAGTTTTCAAAATGTCTGAAATTTGACTCCTGAGCGTGATTTTTGAGCCGAATTCTGACTCTCTGCACCTATTTTCAGTTTCAAATTACGACGTTTCATAGCGAAAATATGCCAATTACTGAAAACGGCGATGGGTCATATTTTTGCCAAACCCCCCTGCAGTTTTCAAAATGTCTGAAATTTGACTCCTGAGCGTGATTTTTGAGCCGAATTCTGACTCTCTGCACCTATTTTCAGTTTCAAATTACGACTTTTCATACCGAAAATATGCCAATTACTGAAAACGGCGATTGGTCATATTTTGCCCAAACCTCCCTGCAGTTTTTAAAATGTCTGAAATGTCGGAAATTTGACTCCTGAGCGTGATTTTTGAGCCGAATTCTGATTCTCTGCACCTATTTTCAGTTTCAAATTACGATGTTTCATACTGAAAATATGCCAATTACTGTAAACGGCGATGGGTCATATTTTGCCCAAACCCCTCTGCAGTTTTCAAAATGTTTGAAATGTCGGAAATTTGACTCCTGAGCGTGATTTTTAATCCGAATTCTGACTCTCTGCACCGATTTTTAGTTTCAAATTACGACGTTTCATACAAAAAATATGCCAATTACTGAAAATGGCGATGGGTCATATTTTTGCCAAACCCCCCTGCAGTTTTCAAAATGTCTGAAATTTGACTCCGGAGCGTGATTTTTGCGCCGAATTCTGACTCTCTGCACCTATTTTCAGTTTCAAATTACGAATTTTTATACCGAAAATATGCCAATTACTGAAAACGGCGATGGGTCATATTTTGCCAAAACCCCCCTGCAGTTTTCCAAATGTCTGAAATGTCGGAAATTTGACTGCTGAGCGTAATTTTTGAGCCGAATTCTGACTCTCTGCACCTATTTTCAGTTTCAAATTACGACGTTTCATACCGAAAATCTGCCAATTACTGTAAACGGCGATGGGTCATATTTTGCCCAAACCCCCCTGCAGTTTTCAAAATGTTTGCAATGTCGGAAATTTGACTCCTGAGCGTGATTTTTTTTCCGAATTCTGACTTTCTGCACCTATTTTCAGTTGCATATTACGACTTTTCATACCGAAAATATGCCAATTACTGCAAACGGCGATGGGTCATATTTTGACCACACCCCCCTGCAGTTTTCAAAATGTCTGAAATGTCGGAAATTTGACTCCTGAACGTGATTTTTGCGCCGAGTTCTGACTCTCTGCACAGATTTTCAGTTTCAAATTACGACTTTTTATACCGAAAATATACCAATTACTGAAAACGGCGATGGGTCACATTTTGCCCAAACCTCCCTGCAGTTTTTAAAATGTCTGAAATGTCGGAAATTTGACTCCTGAGCGTGATTTTTGAGCCGAATTCTGACTCTCTGCACCTATTTTAAGTTAGAAATTACGAATTTTTATACCGAAAATATGCCAATTACTGAAAACGGCGGTGGGTCATATTTTGCCCAAACCCCCCTGCAGTATTCAAAATGTCTGAAAAGACGGAAATTTGACTCCTGAGCGTGATTTTTGAGCCGAATTCTGACTCTCTGCACCTATTTTCAGCTTCAAATTACGACGTTTCATACCGAAAATATGCCAATTACTGAAAACGGCGATGGGTCATATTTTGCCCAAACCCCCCCTGCAGTTTTCAAAATGTTTGAAATGTCGGAAATTTGACTCCTGAGCGTGATTTTTGAGCCGAATTCTGACTCTCTGCACCTATTTTCAGTTTCAAATTACGACTTTTCATACCGAAAATATGCCAATTACTGAAAACGGCGATGGGTCATATTTTGCCCGAACCCCCCTGCAGTTTTTAAAATGTCTGAAATGTCGGAAACTTGACTCCTGAGCGTGATTTTTTAGCCGAATTCTGACTTTCTGCACCTATTTTCAGTTTCAAATTACGACTTTTTATACCCAAAATATGCCAATTACTGAAAACTGCGATGGGTCATATTTTGGCCAAACCCCCCTGCAGTTTTCAAAATGTCTGAAATGTCGGAAACTTGACTCCTGAGCGTGATTTTTGAGCCGAATTCTGACTTTCTGCACCTATTTTCAGTTTCAAATTACGACTTTTTATACCCAAAATATGCCAATTACTGAAAACTGCGATGGGTCATATTTTTGCCAAACCCCCCTGCAGTTTTCAAAATGTCTGAAATTTGACTCCTGAGCGTGATTTTTGAGCTGAATTCTGACTCTCTGCACCTATTTTCAGTTTCAAATTACGACTTTTCATACCGAAAATATGCCAATTACTGAAAACGGCGATGGGTCATATTTTGCCCAAACCCCCCCTGCAGTTTTCAAAATGTTTGAAATGTCGGAAATTTGACTCCTGAGCGTGATTTTTGAGCCGAATTCTGACTCTCTGCACCTATTTTCAGTTTCAAATTACGACTTTTCATACCGAAAATATGCCAATTACTGAAAACGGCGATGGGTCATATTTTGCCCGAACCCCCCTGCAGTTTTTAAAATGTCTGAAATGTCGGAAACTTGACTCCTGAGCGTGATTTTTTAGCCGAATTCTGACTTTCTGCACCTATTTTCAGTTTCAAATTACGACTTTTTATACCCAAAATATGCCAATTACTGAAAACTGCGATGGGTCATATGTTGGCCAAACCCCCCTGCAGTTTTCAAAATGTCTGAAATGTCGGAAACTTGACTCCTAAGCGTGATTTTTGAGCCGAATTCTGACTTTCTGCACCTATTTTCAGTTTCAAATTACGACTTTTTATACCCAAAATATGCCAATTACTGAAAACTGCGATGGGTCATATTTTGGCCAAACCCCCCTGCAGTTTTCAAAATGTCTGAAATGTCGGAAACTTGACTCCTGAACGTGATTTTTGAGCCGAATTCTGACTCTCTGCACCTATTTTCAGTTTCAAATTACGACTTTTCATACCGAAAATATGCCAATTACTGAAAACGGCGATGGGTCATATTTTGCCCAAACCTCCCTGCAGTTTTTAAAATGTCTGAAATGTCGGAAATTTGACTCCTGAGCGTGATTTTTGAGCCGAATTCTGACTTTCTGCACCTATTTTCAGTTTCAAATTACGAATTTTTATACCTAAAATATGCCAATTACAGAAAACGGCGATGGGTCATATTTTGCCCAAACCCCCCTGCAGTTATCAAAATGTCTGAAATGTCGGAAATTTGACTCCTGAGCGTGATTTTTGAGCCGAATTCTGACTCTTTGCACCTATTTTCAGTTTCAAATTACGACTTTTTATACCGAAAATATGCCAATTACTGAAAACGGCGATGGGTCATATTTTGCCCAAACCCCCCTGCAGTTATCAAAATGTCTGAAATGTCGGAAATTTGACTCCTGAGCGTGATTTTTGAGCCGAATTCTGACTCTCTGCACCTATTTTCAGTTTCAAATTACGACATTTCATACCGAAAATATGTTAATTACTATAAACGGCGATGGGTCATATTTTGCCAAAACCCCCCTGCAGTTTTCAAAATGTTTGCAATGTCGGAAATTTGATTCCTGGGCGTGATTTTTTATCCGAATTCTGACTCTCTGCACCTATTTTCAGTTTCAAATTACGACTTTTCATACCGAAAATATGCCAATTACTGCAAACAGCGATGGGTCATATTTTGCCCAAACCCCCCTGCAGTTTTCAAAATGTCTGAAATGTCGGAAATTTGACTCCTGAGCGTGATTTTTGCGCCGAGTTCTGACTCTCTGCACCGATTTTCAGTTTCAAATTACGACTTTTTATACCGAAAATATGCCAATTACTGAAAACGGCGATTGGTCGTATTTTGCCCAAACCTCCCTGCAGTTTTCAAAATGTCTGAAATGTCGGAACTTTTACTCCTGAGCGTGATTTTTTACCCGAATTCTGACTCTCTGCACCTATTTTCAGTTTCAAATTACGACTTTTTATACCGAAAATATGCCAATTACTGAAAACGGCGATGGGTCATATTTTGCCCAAACCCCCCTGAAGTTTTCAAAATGTCTGAAATGTCGGAAATTTGACTCCTGAGCGTGATTTTTGAGCCGAATTCTGACACTCTGCACCTATTTTCAGTTTCAAATTACGACGTTTCATACCAAAAATATGCCAATTACTGAAAACTGCGATGGGTCATATTTTGCCCAAACCCCCAGTAGTTTTCAAAATGTCTGAAATGTCGGAAATTTGACTCCTGAGCGTGATTTTTGAGCGGAATTCTGACTCTCTGCACATATTTTCAGTTTCAAATTACGACGTTTCATACCGAAAATATGCCAATTACTGAAAACGGCGATGGGTCATATTTTGCCCAAACCCCCCCTGCAGTTTTCAAAATGTCGGAAATGTCGGAAATTTGACTCCTGAGCGTGATTTTTGAGCCGAATTCTGACTCTCTGCACCTATTTTCAGTTTCAAATTACGACGTTTCATAGCGAAAGTATGCCAATTACTGAAAACGGGGATGGGTCATATTTTTGCCAAACCCCCCTGCAGTTTTCAAAATGTCTGAAATTTGACTCCTGAGCGTGATTTTTGAGCCGAATTCTGACTCTCTGCACCTATTTTCAGTTTCAAATTACGACTTTTCATACCTAAAATATGCCAATTACTGAAAACGGCGATGGGTCATATTTTTCCCAAACCTCCCTGCAGTTTTTAAAATGTCTGAAATGTCGGAAATTTGACTCCTGAGCGTGATTTTTGCGCCGAATTCTGACTCTCTGCACCTATTTTCAGTTTCAAATTACGAATTTTTATACCGAAAATATGCCAATTACTGAAAACGGCGATGGGTCATATTTCTCCAAAACCCCCCTGCAGTTTTCAAAATGTCTGAAATGTCGGAAATTTGACTCCTGAGCGTGATTTTTGAGCCGAATTCTTACTCTCTGCACCTATTTTCAGTTTCAAATTACGACGTTTCATACCGAAAATATGCCAATTACTGTAAACGGCGATGGGTCATATTTTGCCCAAACTCCCCTTCAGTTTTCAAAATGTTTGCAATGTCGGAAATTTGACTCCTAAGCGTCATTTTTTATCCGAATTCTGACTCTCTGCATCTATTTTCAGTTTCAAATTACGACTTTTCATACCGAAAATATGCCAATTACTGCAAACGGCGTTGGGTCATATTTTGCCCAAACCCCCCAACAGTTTTCAAAATGTCTGAAATGTCGGAAATTTGACTCCTGAGCGTGACTTTTGAGCCGAATTCTGATTCTCTGCACCTATTTTCAGTTTCAAATTTCAACGTTGCATACCGAAAATATGCCAATTACTGAAAACGGCGATGGGACATATTTTGCCCAAACCCCCCCTGCAGTTTTCAAAATGTCTGAAATGTCGGAAATTTTACTCCTGAGCGTGATTTTTTAGCCGAATTCTGACTCTCTGCACCTATTTTCAGTTTCAAATTACGACTTTTTATACCGAAAATATGCCAATTACTGAAAACGGCGATGGGTCATATTTTGCACAAACCCCCTGCAGTTTTCAAAATGTCTGAAATGTCGGAAATTTGACTCCTGAGCGTAGTTTTTGAGCCGAATTCTGACACTCTGCACCTATTTTCAGTTTCAAATTACGACGTTTCATACCAAAAATATGCCAATTACTGAAAACGGCGATGGGTCATATTTTGCCCAAACCCCCCAGTAGTTTTCAAAATGTCTGAAATGTCGGAAATTTGACTCCTGAGCGTGATTTTTGAGCGGAATTCTGACACTCTGCACCTATTTTCAGTTTCAAATTACGATTTTTATAACGAAAATATGGCAATTACTGAAAACATCGATGGGTCATATTTTGCCCAAACCCCCCTGCAGTTTTCAAAATGTCTGAAATGCCGGATATTTGACTCCTGAGCGTGATTTTTGAGCCGAATTCTGACACTCTGCACCTATTTTCAGTTTCAAATTACGACTTTTTATACCGAAAAAATGCCAATTACTGAAAACGGCGATGGGTCATATTTTGCACAAACCCCCCTGCAGTTTTCAAAATGTCTGAAATGCCGGAAATTTGACTCCTGAGCGTGATTTTTGAGCCGAATTCTGACTCTCTGCACCTATTTTCAGTTTCAAATTACGACGTTTCATACTGAAAATATGCCTATTACTGTAAACGGCGATGGGTCATATTTTGCCCAAACCCCTCTGCAGTTTTCAAAATGTTTGCAATGTCGGAAATTTGACTCCTGAGCGTGATTTTTTATCCGAATTCTGACTTTCTGCACCTATTTTCAGTTTCAAATTACGACTTTTTATACCGAAAATATGCCAATTACTGAAAACGGCGATTGGTCATATTTTGGCCAAACCCCCCTGCAGTTTTCAAAATGTCTGAAATTTGACTCCTGAGCGTGATTTTTGAGCCGAATTTTGACTCTCTGCACCTATTTTCAGTTTCAAATTACGACGTGTCATAGCGAAAGTATGCCAATTACTGAAAACGGGGATGGGTCATATTTTTGCCAAACCCCCCTGCAGTTTTCAAAATGTCTGAAATTTGACTCCTGAGCGTGATTTTTGAGCCGAATGCTGACTCTCTGCACCTATTTTCAGTTTCAAATTACGACTTTTCATACCTAAAATATGCCAATTACTGAAAACGGCGATGGGTCATATTTTGCCCAAACCCCTCTGCAGTTTTCAAAATGTTTGCAATGTCGGAAATGTGACTCCTGAGCGTGATTTTTTGTCCGAATTCTGACTTTCTGCACCTATTTTCAGTTTCAAATTACGACTTTTTATACCGAAAATATGCCAATTACTGAAAACGGCGATGGGTCATATTTTGCCCAAACCCCCCTGCAGTTTTCAAAATGTCTGAAATGCCGTAAATTTGACTCCTGAGCGTGATTTTTGAGCCGAATTCTGACTCTCTGCACCTATTTTCAGTTTCAAATTACGACTTTTTATACCGAAAATATGCCAATTACTGAAAACGGCGATGGGTCATATTTTGCCCAAATCCCCCTGCAGTTTTCAAAATGTCTGAAATGCCGGAAATTTGACTCCTGAGCGTGATTTTTGAGCCGAATTCTGACTCTCTGCACCTATTTTCAGTTTCAAATTACGACGTTTCATACTGAAAATATGCCAATTACTGTAAACGGCGATGGGTCATATTTTGCCCAAACCCCTCTGCAGTTTTCAAAATGTTTGCAATGTCGGAAATTTGACTCCTGAGCGTGATTTTTTATCCGAATTCTGACTTTCTGCACCTATTTTCAGTTTCAAATTACGACTTTTTATACCGAAAATATGCCAATTACTGAAAACGGCGATGGGTCATATTTTCGCCAAAACCCCCTGCAGTTTTCAAAATGTCTGAAATTTGACTCCTGAGCGTGATTTTTGAGCCGAATTTTGACTCTCTGCACCTATTTTCAGTTTCAAATTACGACGTTTCATAGCGAAAGTATGCCAATTACTGAAAACGGGGATGGATCATATTTTTGCCAAACCCGCCTGCAGTTTTCAAAATGTCTGAAATTTGACTCCTGAGCGTGATTTTTGAGCCGAATTCTGACTCTCTGCACCTATTTTCAGTTTCAAATTACGACTTTTCATACCAAAAATTTGCCAATTACTGAAAACGGCGATGGGTCATATTTTGCCCAAACCTCCCTGCAGTTTTTAAAATGTCTGAAATGTCGGAAATTTGACTCCTGAGCGTGATTTTTGCGCCGCATTCTGACTCTCTGCACCTATTTTCAGTTTCAAATTACGAATTTTTATACCGAAAATATGCCAATTACTGAAAACGGCGATGGGTCATATTTTGCCAAAACCCCCCTGCAGTTTTCAAAATGTCTGAAATGTCGGAAATTTGACTCCTGAGCGTGATTTTTGAGCCGAATTCTTACTCTCTGCACCTATTGTCAGTTTCAAATTACGACGTTTCATACCGAAAATATGCCAATTACTGTAAACGGCGATGGGTCATATTTTGCCCAAACCCCCCTGCAGTTTTCAAAATGTTTGCAATGTCGGAAATTTGACTCCTGAGCGTGATTTTTTATCCGAATTCTGACTCTCTGCACCTATTTTCAGTTTCAAATTACGACTTTTCATACCGAAAATATGCCAATTACTGCAAACGGCGTTGGGTCATATTTTGCCCAAACCCCCCTGCAGTTTTCAAAATGTCTGAAATGTCGGAAATTTGACTCCTGAGCGTGACTTTTGAGCCGAATTCTGACTCTCTGCACCTATTTTCAGTTTCAAATTACAACGTTGCATACTGAAAATATGCCAATTACTGAAAACGGCGATGGGACCTATTTTGCCCAAACCCCCCCTGCAGTTTTCAAAATGTCTGAAATTTGACTCCTGAGCGTGATTTTTGAGCCGAATTCTGACTCTCTGCACCTATTTTCAGTTTCAAATTACGACGTTTCATACCAAAAATATGCCAATTATTGAAAGCAGCGATGGGTCATATTTTGCCCAAACCCCCCGGCAGTTTTTAAAATGTCTGAAATGTCAGAAATTTGACTCCTGATCGTGATTTTTTATCCGAATTCTTACTTTCTGCACCTATTTTCAGTTTCAAATTACGACTTTTTATACCGAAAATATGCCAATTACTGAATACAGCGATGGGTCATATTTTACCCAAACCCCCCTGCAGTTTTCAAAATGTCTGAAATGTCGGAAATTTGACTCCTGAGCGTTATTTTTGAGCCGAATTCTAACTCTCTGCATCTATTTTCAGTTTCAAATTACGACTTTTCATACAGAAAATATGCCAATTACTGAAAACAGCGATGGGTCATATTTTACCCAAACCCCCCTGCAGTTTTTAAAATGTCTGAAATGTCGGAAATTTGGCTCCTGAGCGTGACATTTGAGCCGAATTCTGACTCTCTGCACCTATTTTCAGTTTCAAATTACGACGTTTCATACCGAAAATATGCCAATTAATGGAAACGGCGATGGGACATATTTTGCCCAAACCCCCCCTGCAGTTTTCAAAATGTCTGAAATGTCGGAAATTTGACTCCTGAGCGTGATTTTTGAGCCGAATTCTGACTCTCTGCACCTATTTTCAGTTTCAAATTACGACTTTTCATACCGAAAATATGCCAATTACTGAAAACGGCGATGGGTCATATTTTGCCCGAACCCCCATGCAGTTTTTAAAATGTCTGAAATGTCGGGAACTTGACTCCTGAGCGTGATTTTTGAGCCGAATTCTGACTCTCTGCACCTATTTTCAGTTTCAAATTACGACTTTTTATACCGAAAATATGCCAATTACTGAAAACGGCGATTGGTCATATTTTGCCCAAACCCCCTTGCAGTTTATAAAATGTCTGAAATGTCGGAAATTTGACTCCTGAGCGTGATTTTTGAGCCGAATTCTGACTCTCTGCACCTATTTTCAGTTTCAAATTACGACGTTTCATACCTAAAATATGCCAATTACTGTAAACGGCGATGGGTCATATTTTGCCCAAACCCCTCTGCAGTTTTCAAAATGTTTGCAATGTCGGAAATTTGAATCCTGAGCGTGATTTTTTATCCGAATTCTGACTTTCTGCACCTATTTTCAGTTTCAAATTACGACTTTTTATACCGAAAATATGCCAATTACTGAAAACGGCGATGGGTCATATTTTTGCCAAACCCCCCTGCAGTTTTCAAAATGTCAAAAATTTGACTCCTGAGCGTGATTTTTGAGCCGAATTCTGAATCTCTGCACCTATTTTCAGTTTCAAATTACGACGTTTCATAGCGAAAATATGCCAATTACTGAAAACAGCGATGGGTCATATTTTTGCCAAACCCCCCTGCAGTTTTCAAAATGTCTGAAATTTGACTCCTGAGCGTGATTTTTGAGCCGAATTCGTCCTCTCTGCACCTATTTTCAGTTTCAAATTACGGCGTTTCATACCGAAAATATGCCAATTACTGAAAACGGCGATGGGTCATATTTTGCCCAAACCTCCCTGCAGTTTTTAAAATGTCTGAAATGTCGGAAATTTGACTCCTGAGCGTGATTTTTGCGCCGAATTCTTACTCTCTGCACCTATTTTCAGTTTCAATTTACGAATTTTTATACCGAAAATATGTCAATTACTGAAAACGGCGATGGGTCATATTTTGCCCAAACCCCCCAGCAGTTATCAAAATGTCTGAAATGTCGGAAATTTGTCTCCTGAGTGTGATTTTTGAGCCGAATTCTGACTCTCTGCACCTATTTTCAGTTTCAAATTACGACTTTTTTTACCGAAAATATGCCAATTACTGAAAACGGCGATGGGTCATATTTTGCCGAAACCCCCCTGCAGTTTTCAAAATGTCTGAAATGTCGGAAATTTGACTCCTGAGCGTGATTTTTGAGCCGAATTCTGACTCTCTGCACCTATTTTCAGTTTCAAATTACGACTTTTTATACCGAAAATATGCCAATTACTGAAAACAACGAAGGGTCATATTTTGGCCAAACTCCCCTGCAGTTTTCAAAATGTCTGAAGTTTGACTCCTGAGCGTGATTTTTGACCGAATTCTGACTCTCTGAACCTATTTTCAGTTTCAAATTACGACGTTTCATACCGAAAATATGCCAATTACTGAAAACGGCGATGGGTCATATTTTCCCCAAACCACCCTGCAGTTTTTAAAATGTCTGAAATTTGACTCCTGAGCGTGATTTTTGAGCCGAATTCTGAATCTCTGCACCTATTTTCAGTTTCAAATTGCGACTTTTTATAACGAAAATATGCCAATTACTGAAAACGGCGATGGGTCATATTTTGCCCAAACCCCCCTGCAGTTTTCAAAATGTCTGAAATGTCGGAAATTTGACTCCTGAGCGTGATTTTTGAGCCGAATTCTGACTCGCTGCACCTATTTTCAGTTTCAAATTACGACGTTTCATACCAAAAATATGCCAATTACTGAAAAGCGGCGATGGGTCATATTTTGCCCAAACCCCCCGGCAGTTTTTAAAATGTCTGAAATGTCAGAAATTTGACTCCTGATCGTGATTTTTTATCCGAATTCTTACTTTCTGCACCTATTTTCAGTTTCAAATTACGACTTTTTATACCGAAAATATGCCAATTACTGAATACAGCGATGGGTCATATTTTACCCAAACCCCCCTGCAGTTTTCAAAATATCTGAAATGTCGGAAATTTGACTCCTGAGCGTGATTTTTGAGCCGAATTCTAACTCTCTGCATCTACTTTCAGTTTCAAATTACGACTTTTCATACCGAAAATATGCCAATTACTGAAAACAGCGATGGGTCATATTTTACCCAAACCCCCCTGCAGTTTTTAAAATGTCTGAAATGTCGGAAATTTGACTCCTGAGCGTGACATTTGAGCCGAATTCTGACTCTCTGCACCTATTTTCAGTTTCAAATTACGACGTTTCATACCGAAAATATGCCAATTAATGGAAACGGCGATGGGACATATTTTGCCCAAACCCCCCCTGCAGTTTTCAAAATGTCTGAAATGTCGGAAATTTGACTCCTGAGCGTGATTTTTGAGCCGAATTCTGACTCTCTGCACCTATTTTCAGTTTCAAATTACGACTTTTCATACCGAAAATATGCCAATTACTGAAAACGGCGATGGGTCATATTTTGCCCGAACCCCCATGCAGTTTTTAAAATGTCTGAAATGTCGGAAACTTGACTCCTGAGCGTTATTTTTGAGCCGAATTCTGACTCTCTGCACCTATTTTCAGTTTCAAATTACGACTTTTTATACCGAAAATATGCCAATTACTGAAAACGGCGATGGGTCATATTTTGCCCAAACCCCCTTGCAGTTTATAAAATGTCTGAAATGTCGGAAATTTGACTCCTGAGCGTGATTTTTGAGCCGAATTCTGACTCTCTGCACCTATTTTCAGTTTCAAATTACGACGTTTCATACCTAAAATATGCCAATTACTGTAAACGGCGATGGGTCATATTTTGCCCAAACCCCTCTGCAGTTTTCAAAATGTTTGCAATGTCGGAAATTGGAATCCTGAGCGTGATTTTTTATCCGAATTCTGACTTTCTGCACCTATTTTCAGTTTCAAATTACGAATTTTTATACCGAAAATATGCCAATTACTGAAAACGGCGATGGGTCATATTTTTGCCAAACCCCCCTGCAGTTTTCAAAATGTCAAAAATTTGACTCCTGAGCGTGATTTTTGAGCCGAATTCTGACTCTCTGCACCTATTTTCAGTTTCAAATTACGACGTTTCATAGCGAAAATATGCCAATTACTGAAAACAGCGATGGGTCATATTTTTGCCAAACCCCCCTGCAGTTTTCAAAATATCTGAAATTTGACTCCTGAGCGTGATTTTTGAGCCGAATTCGTCCTCTCTGCACCTATTTTCAGTTTCAAATTACGGCGTTTCATACCGAAAATATGCCAATTACTGAAAACGGCGATGGGTCATATTTTGCCCAAACCTCCCTGCAGTTTTTAAAATGTCTGAAATGTCGGAAATTTGACTCCTGAGCGTGATTTTTGCGCCGAATTCTTACTCTCTGCACCTATTTTCAGTTTCAATTTACGAATTTTTATACCGAAAATATGTCAATTACTGAAAACGGCGATGGGTCATATTTTGCCCAAACCCCCCAGCAGTTATCAAAATGTCTGAAATGTCGGAAATTTGTCTCCTGAGTGTGATTTTTGAGCCGAATTCTGACTCTCTGCACCTATTTTCAGTTTCAAATTACGACTTTTTTTACCGAAAATATGCCAATTACTGAAAACGGCGATGGGTCATATTTTGCCCAAACCCCCCTGCAGTTTTCAAAATGTCTGAAATGTCGGAAATTTGACTCCTGAGCGTTATTTTTGAGCCGAATTCTAACTCTCTGCATCTATTTTCAGTTTCAAATTACGACTTTTCATACAGAAAATATGCCAATTACTGAAAACAGCGATGGGTCATATTTTACCCAAACCCCCCTGCAGTTTTTAAAATGTCTGAAATGTCGGAAATTTGGCTCCTGAGCGTGACATTTGAGCCGAATTCTGACTCTCTGCACCTATTTTCAGTTTCAAATTACGACGTTTCATACCGAAAATATGCCAATTAATGGAAACGGCGATGGGACATATTTTGCCCAAACCCCCCCTGCAGTTTTCAAAATGTCTGAAATGTCGGAAATTTGACTCCTGAGCGTGATTTTTGAGCCGAATTCTGACTCTCTGCACCTATTTTCAGTTTCAAATTACGACTTTTCATACCGAAAATATGCCAATTACTGAAAACGGCGATGGGTCATATTTTGCCCGAACCCCCATGCAGTTTTCAAAATGTCTGAAATGTCGGAAACTTGACTCCTGAGCGTGATTTTTGAGCCGAATTCTGACTCTCTGCACCTATTTTCAGTTTCAAATTACGACTTTTTATACCGAAAATATGCCAATTACTGAAAACGGCGATTGGTCATATTTTGCCCAAACCCCCTTGCAGTTTATAAAATGTCTGAAATGTCGGAAATTTGACTCCTGAGCGTGATTTTTGAGCCGAATTCTGACTCTCTGCACCTATTTTCAGTTTCAAATTACGACGTTTCATACCTAAAATATGCCAATTACTGTAAACGGCGATGGGTCATATTTTGCCCAAACCCCTCTGCAGTTTTCAAAATGTTTGCAATGTCGGAAATTTGAATCCTGAGCGTGATTTTTTATCCGAATTCTGACTTTCTGCACCTATTTTCAGTTTCAAATTACGACTTTTTATACCGAAAATATGCCAATTACTGAAAACGGCGATGGGTCATATTTTTGCCAAACCCCCCTGCAGTTTTCAAAATGTCAAAAATTTGACTCCTGAGCGTGATTTTTGAGCCGAATTCTGACTCTCTGCACCTATTTTCAGTTTCAAATTACGACGTTTCATAGCGAAAATATGCCAATTACTGAAAACAGCGATGGGTCATATTTTTGCCAAACCCCCCTGCAGTTTTCAAAATGTCTGAAATTTGACTCCTGAGCGTGATTTTTGAGCCGAATTCGTCCTCTCTGCACCTATTTTCAGTTTCAAATTACGGCGTTTCATACCGAAAATATGCCAATTACTGAAAACGGCGATGGGTCATATTTTGCCCAAACCTCCCTGCAGTTTTTAAAATGATAGAAATGTCGGAAATTTGACTCCTGAGCGTGATTTTTGCGCCGAATTCTTACTCTCTGCACCTATTTTCAGTTTCAATTTACGAATTTTTATACCGAAAATATGTCAATTACTGAAAACGGCGATGGGTCATATTTTGCCCAAACCCCCCAGCAGTTATCAAAATGTCTGAAATGTCGGAAATTTGTCTCCTGAGTGTGATTTTTGAGCCGAATTCTGACTCTCTGCACCTATTTTCAGTTTCAAATTACGACTTTTTTTACCGAAAATATGCCAATTACTGAAAACGGCGATGGGTCATATTTTGCCGAAACCCCCCTGCAGTTTTCAAAATGTCTGAAATGTCGGAAATTTGACTCCTGAGCGTGATTTTTGAGCCGAATTCTGACTCTCTGCACCTATTTTCAGTTTCAAATTACGACTTTTTATACCGAAAATATGCCAATTACTGAAAACAACGAAGGGTCATATTTTGGCCAAACCCCCCTGCAGTTTTCAAAATGTCTGAAGTTTGACTCCTGAGCGTGATTTTTGACCGAATTCTGACTCTCTGAACCTATTTTCAGTTTCAAATTACGACGTTTCATACCGAAAATATGCCAATTACTGAAAACGGCGATGGGTCATATTTTCCCCAAACCACCCTGCAGTTTTTAAAATGTCTGAAATTTGACTCCTGAGCGTGATTTTTGAGCCGAATTCTGAATCTCTGCACCTATTTTCAGTTTCAAATTGCGACTTTTTATATCGAAAATATGCCAATTACTGAAAACGGCGATGGGTCATATTTTGCCCAAACCCCCCTGCAGTTTTCAAAATGTCTGAAATGTCGGAAATTTGACTCCTGAGCGTGATTTTTGAGCCGAATTCTGACTCGCTGCACCTATTTTCAGTTTCAAATTACGACGTTTCATACCAAAAATATGCCAATTACTGAAAAGCGGCGATGGGTCATATTTTGCCCAAACCCCCCGGCAGTTTTTAAAATGTCTGAAATGTCAGAAATTTGACTCCTGATCGTGATTTTTTATCCGAATTCTTACTTTCTGCACCTATTTTCAGTTTCAAATTACGACTTTTTATACCGAAAATATGCCAATTACTGAATACAGCGATGGGTCATATTTTACCCAAACCCCCCTGCAGTTTTCAAAATATCTGAAATGTCGGAAATTTGACTCCTGAGCGTGATTTTTGAGCCGAATTCTAACTCTCTGCATCTATTTTCAGTTTCAAATTACGACTTTTCATACCGAAAATATGCCAATTACTGAAAATAGCGATGGGTCATATTTTACCCAAACCCCCCTGCAGTTTTTAAAATGTCTGAAATGTCGGAAATTTGACTCCTGAGCGTGACATTTGAGCCGAATTCTGACTCTCTGCACCTATTTTCAGTTTCAAATTACGACGTTTCATACCGAAAATATGCCAATTAATGGAAACGGCGATGGGACATATTTTGCCCAAACCCCCCCTGCAGTTTTCAAAATGTCTGAAATGTCGGAAATTTGACTCCTGAGCGTGATTTTTGAGCCGAATTCTGACTCTCTGCACCTATTTTCAGTTTCAAATTACGACTTTTCATACCGAAAATATGCCAATTACTGAAAACGGCGATGGGTCATATTTTGCCCGAACCCCCATGCAGTTTTTAAAATGTCTGAAATGTCGGAAACTTGACTCCTGAGCGTTATTTTTGAGCCGAATTCTGACTCTCTGCACCTATTTTCAGTTTCAAATTACGACTTTTTATACCGAAAATATGCCAATTACTGAAAACGGCGATGGGTCATATTTTGCCCAAACCCCCTTGCAGTTTATAAAATGTCTGAAATGTCGGAAATTTGACTCCTGAGCGTGATTTTTGAGCCGAATTCTGACTCTCTGCACCTATTTTCAGTTTCAAATTACGACGTTTCATACCTAAAATATGCCAATTACTGTAAACGGCGATGGGTCATATTTTGCCCAAACCCCTCTGCAGTTTTCAAAATGTTTGCAATGTCGGAAATTGGAATCCTGAGCGTGATTTTTTATCCGAATTCTGACTTTCTGCACCTATTTTCAGTTTCAAATTACGAATTTTTATACCGAAAATATGCCAATTACTGAAAACGGCGATGGGTCATATTTTTGCCAAACCCCCCTGCAGTTTTCAAAATGTCAAAAATTTGACTCCTGAGCGTGATTTTTGAGCCGAATTCTGACTCTCTGCACCTATTTTCAGTTTCAAATTACGACGTTTCATAGCGAAAATATGCCAATTACTGAAAACAGCGATGGGTCATATTTTTGCCAAACCCCCCTGCAGTTTTCAAAATATCTGAAATTTGACTCCTGAGCGGGATTTTTGAGCCGAATTCGTCCTCTCTGCACCTATTTTCAGTTTCAAATTACGGCGTTTCATACCGAAAATATGCCAATTACTGAAAACGGCGATGGGTCATATTTTGCCCAAACCTCCCTGCAGTTTTTAAAATGTCTGAAATGTCGGAAATTTGACTCCTGAGCGTGATTTTTGCGCCGAATTCTTACTCTCTGCACCTATTTTCAGTTTCAATTTACGAATTTTTATACCGAAAATATGTCAATTACTGAAAACGGCGATGGGTCATATTTTGCCCAAACCCCCCAGCAGTTATCAAAATGTCTGAAATGTCGGAAATTTGTCTCCTGAGTGTGATTTTTGAGCCGAATTCTGACTCTCTGCACCTATTTTCAGTTTCAAATTACGACTTTTTTTACCGAAAATATGCCAATTACTGAAAACGGCGATGGGTCATATTTTGCCCAAACCCCCCTGCAGTTTTCAAAATGTCTGAAATGTCGGAAATTTGACTCCTGAGCGTGATTTTTGAGCCGAATTCTGACTCGCTGCACCTATTTTCAGTTTCATATTACGACGTTTCATACCAATAATATGCCAATTACTGTAAACAGCGATGGGACATATTTTGCCCAAATCCCCCTGCAGTTTTCAAATTGTCTGAAATGTCGGAAATTTGACTCCTGAGCGTGATTTTTTATCCGAATTCTGACTCTCTGCACCTATTTTCAGTTTCAAATAACGACTTTTTATACCGAAAATATGCCAATTACTGAAAACGGCGATGGGTCATATTTTGCCCAAACCCCCCTGCAGTTTTCAAAATGTCTGAAATGTCGGCAATTTGACTCCTGAGCGTGACTTTTGAGCCGAATTCTGACTCTCTGCACCTATTTTCAGTTTCAAATTACGACGTTTCATACCGAAAATATGCCAATTACTGAAAACGGCGATGGGTCATATTTTGCCCAAACCCCCCCTGCAGTTTTCAAAATGTCTGAAATGTCGGAAATTTGACTCCTGAGCGTGATTTTTGATCCGAATTCTGACTCTCTGCACCTATTTTCAGTTTCAAATTACGACGTTTCATACCCAAAATATGCCAATTACTGTAAAGGGCGATGGGTCATACTTTGCCCAAACCCCCCTGCAGTTTTCAAAATGTTTGCAATGTCGGAAATTTGACTCCTGAGCGTGATTTTTTATCCGAATTCTGACTCTCTGCACCTATTTTTAGTTTCAAATTACGACGTTTCATAGCGAAAATATGCCAATTACTGAAAACGGAGATGGGTCATATTTTTGCCAAACCCCCCTGCAGTTTTCAATATGTCTGAAATTTGACTCCTGAGCGTGATTTTTGAGCCGAATTCTGACTCTCTGCACCTATTTTCAGTTTTAAATTACGACTTTACATACAGAAAATATGCCAATTACTGAAAACGGCGATGGGTCATATTTTGCCCAAACCTCCCTGCAGTTTTTAAAATGTCTGAAATGTCGGAAATTTGACTCCTGAGCGTGATTTTTGCGCCGAATTCTGACTCTCTGCACCTATTTTCAGTTTCAAATTACGAATTTTTATACCGAAAATATGCCAATTACAGAAAACGGCGATTGGTCATATTTTGCCCAAACCCCCCAGCAGTTATCAAATATTCTGAAATGTCGGAAATTTGACTCCTGAGTGTGATTTTTGAGCCGAATTCTGACTCTCTGCACCTATTTTCAGTTTCAAATTACGACTTTTTATACCGAAAATATGCCAATTACTGAAAACGGCGATGGGTCATATTTTGCCCAAACCCCCCTGCAGTTTTCAAAATGTCTGAAATGTCGGAAATTTGACTCCTGAGCGTGATTTTTGAGCCGAATTCTGACTCTCTGCACCAATTTTCAGTTTCAAATTACGACGTTTCATATCGAAAATATGCCAATTACTGTAAACGGCAATGGGTCATATTTTGCGCAAACCCCCCTGCAGTTTTCAAAATGTTTGCAATGTCGGAAATTTGACTCCTGAGCGTTATTTTTTATCCGAATTCTGACTCTCTCCACCTATTTTCAGTTTCAAATTACGACTTTTTATACCGAAAATTTGCCAATTACTGAAAACAATGAAGGGTCATATTTTGGCCAAACCCCCCTGCAGTTTTCAAAATATCTGAAATTTGACTCCTGAGCGTAATTTTTGACCGAATTCTGACTCTCTGCACCTATTTTCAGTTTCAAATTACGACGTTTCATACCGAAAATATGCCAATTACTGAAAACGGCGATGGGTCATATTTTGCCCAAACCACCCTGCAGTTTTTAAAATATCTGAAATTTGACTCTTGAGCGTGATTTTTGATCCGAATTCTGACTCTCTGCACCTATTTTCAGTTGCAAATTACGACGTTTCATACCGAAAATATGCCAATTACTGTAAACGGCAATGGGTCATATTTTGCCCAAACCCCCCTGCAGTTTTCAAAATGTCTAAAATGTCGGAAATTTGACTCCTGAGCGTGATTTTTGAGCCGAATTCTGAATCTCTGCACCTATTTTCAGTTTCAAATTGCAACTTTTTATACCGAAAATATGCCAATTACTGAAAACGGCGATGGGTCATATTTTGCCCAAACCCCCCCTGCAGTTTTCAAAATGTCTGAAATGTCGGAAATTTGACTCCTGAGCGTAATTTTTGAGCCGAATTCTGACTCTCTGCACCTATTTTCAGTTTCAAATTACGACGTTTCATACCAATAATATGCCAATTACTGTAAACGGCGATGGGACATATTTTGCCCAAATCCCCCTCCAGTTTTCAAATTGTCTGAAATGTCGGAAATTTGACTCCTGAGCGTGATTTTTGCGCCGAATTCTGACTCTCTGCACCTATTTTCAGTTTCAAATTACGAATTTTTAAACCGAAAATATGCCAATTACTGAAAACAGCGATGGGTCATATTTTGCCCAAACCCCCCTGCAGTTTTCAAAATGTCTGAAATGTCGGAAATTTGACTCCTGAGCGTGATTTTTTCGCCAAATTTTGACTCTCTGCACCTATTTTCAGTTTCAAATTACGACGTTTCATACCGAAAATATGCCAATTACTGTAAACGGCGATGGGTCATATTTTGCCCAAACCCCCCTGCAGTTTTCAAAATGTTTGCAATGTCGGAAATTTGACTCCTGAGCGTGATTTTTTATCCGATTCTGAATCTCTGCACCTATTTTCAGTTTCAAATTACGACTTTTTATACCGAAAATATGCCAATTACTGAAAACGGAGATGGGTCATATTTTGGCCAACCCCCTCTGCAGTTTTCAAAATGTCTGAAATTTGACTCCTGAGCGTGATTTTCGAGCCGAATTCTGACTCTCAGCACCTATTTTCAGTTTCAAATTACGAGGTTTCATACTGAAAATATGCCAATTACTGAAAACGGCGATGGGTCATATTTTGCCCAAACCCCCCTGCAGTTTTTAAAATGTCTGAAATGTCGGAAATTTGACTCCTGAACGTGATTTTTGAGCCGAATTCTGACTCTCTGCACCTATTTTCAATTTCAAATTACGACGTTTCATACCGAAAATATGCCAATTACTGAAAACGGCGATGGGTCATATTTTGCCCAAACCACCCTGCAGTTTTTAAAATATCTGAAATTTGACTCTTGAGCGTGATTTTTGATCCGAATTCTGACTCTCTGCACCTATTTTCAGTTGCAAATTACGACGTTTCATACCGAAAATATGCCAATTACTGTAAACGGCAATGGGTCATATTTTGCCCAAACCCCCCTGCAGTTTTCAAAATGTCTAAAATGTCGGAAATTTGACTCCTGAGCGTGATTTTTGAGCCGAATTCTGAATCTCTGCACCTATTTTCAGTTTCAAATTGCAACTTTTTATACCGAAAATATGCCAATTACTGAAAACGGCGATGGGTCATATTTTGCCCAAACCCCCCCTGCAGTTTTCAAAATGTCTGAAATGTCGGAAATTTGACTCCTGAGCGTAATTTTTGAGCCGAATTCTGACTCTCTGCACCTATTTTCAGTTTCAAATTACGACGTTTCATACCAATAATATGCCAATTACTGTAAACGGCGATGGGACATATTTTGCCCAAATCCCCCTCCAGTTTTCAAATTGTCTGAAATGTCGGAAATTTGACTCCTGAGCGTGATTTTTGCGCCGAATTCTGACTCTCTGCACCTATTTTCAGTTTCAAATTACGAATTTTTAAACCGAAAATATGCCAATTACTGAAACAGCGATGGGTCATATTTTGCCCAAACCCCCCTGCAGTTTTCAAAATGTCTGAAATGTCGGAAATTTGACTCCTGAGCGTGATTTTTTCGCCAAATTTTGACTCTCTGCACCTATTTTCAGTTTCAAATTACGACGTTTCATACCGAAAATATGCCAATTACTGTAAACGGCGATGGGTCATATTTTGCCCAAACCCCCCTGCAGTTTTCAAAATGTTTGCAATGTCGGAAATTTGACTCCTGAGCGTGATTTTTTATCCGATTCTGAATCTCTGCACCTATTTTCAGTTTCAAATAACGACTTTTTATACCGAAAATATGCCAATTACTGAAAACGGCGATGGGTCATATTTTGCCCAAACCCCCCTGCAGTTTTCAAAATGTCTGAAATGTCGGCAATTTGACTCCTGAGCGTGACTTTTGAGCCGAATTCTGACTCTCTGCACCTATTTTCAGTTTCAAATTACGACGTTTCATACCGAAAATATGCCAATTACTGAAAACGGCGATGGGTCATATTTTGCCCAAACCCCCCCTGCAGTTTTCAAAATGTCTGAAATGTCGGAAATTTGACTCCTGAGCGTGATTTTTGATCCGAATTCTGACTCTCTGCACCTATTTTCAGTTTCAAATTACGACGTTTCATACCCAAAATATGCCAATTACTGTAAAGGGCGATGGGTCATACTTTGCCCAAACCCCCCTGCAGTTTTCAAAATGTTTGCAATGTCGGAAATTTGACTCCTGAGCGTGATTTTTTATCCGAATTCTGACTCTCTGCACCTATTTTTAGTTTCAAATTACGACGTTTCATAGCGAAAATATGCCAATTACTGAAAACGGAGATGGGTCATATTTTTGCCAAACCCCCCTGCAGTTTTCAATATGTCTGAAATTTGACTCCTGAGCGTGATTTTTGAGCCGAATTCTGACTCTCTGCACCTATTTTCAGTTTTAAATTACGACTTTACATACAGAAAATATGCCAATTACTGAAAACGGCGATGGGTCATATTTTGCCCAAACCTCCCTGCAGTTTTTAAAATGTCTGAAATGTCGGAAATTTGACTCCTGAGCGTGATTTTTGCGCCGAATTCTGACTCTCTGCACCTATTTTCAGTTTCAAATTACGAATTTTTATACCGAAAATATGCCAATTACAGAAAACGGCGATTGGTCATATTTTGCCCAAACCCCCCAGCAGTTATCAAATATTCTGAAATGTCGGAAATTTGACTCCTGAGTGTGATTTTTGAGCCGAATTCTGACTCTCTGCACCTATTTTCAGTTTCAAATTACGACTTTTTATACCGAAAATATGCCAATTACTGAAAACGGCGATGGGTCATATTTTGCCCAAACCCCCCTGCAGTTTTCAAAATGTCTGAAATGTCGGAAATTTGACTCCTGAGCGTGATTTTTGAGCCGAATTCTGACTCTCTGCACCAATTTTCAGTTTCAAATTACGACGTTTCATATCGAAAATATGCCAATTACTGTAAACGGCAATGGGTCATATTTTGCGCAAACCCCCCTGCAGTTTTCAAAATGTTTGCAATGTCGGAAATTTGACTCCTGAGCGTTATTTTTTATCCGAATTCTGACTCTCTCCACCTATTTTCAGTTTCAAATTACGACTTTTTATACCGAAAATTTGCCAATTACTGAAAACAATGAAGGGTCATATTTTGGCCAAACCCCCCTGCAGTTTTCAAAATATCTGAAATTTGACTCCTGAGCGTAATTTTTGACCGAATTCTGACTCTCTGCACCTATTTTCAGTTTCAAATTACGACGTTTCATACCGAAAATATGCCAATTACTGAAAACGGCGATGGGTCATATTTTGCCCAAACCACCCTGCAGTTTTTAAAATATCTGAAATTTGACTCTTGAGCGTGATTTTTGATCCGAATTCTGACTCTCTGCACCTATTTTCAGTTGCAAATTACGACGTTTCATACCGAAAATATGCCAATTACTGTAAACGGCAATGGGTCATATTTTGCCCAAACCCCCCTGCAGTTTTCAAAATGTCTAAAATGTCGGAAATTTGACTCCTGAGCGTGATTTTTGAGCCGAATTCTGAATCTCTGCACCTATTTTCAGTTTCAAATTGCAACTTTTTATACCGAAAATATGCCAATTACTGAAAACGGCGATGGGTCATATTTTGCCCAAACCCCCCCTGCAGTTTTCAAAATGTCTGAAATGTCGGAAATTTGACTCCTGAGCGTAATTTTTGAGCCGAATTCTGACTCTCTGCACCTATTTTCAGTTTCAAATTACGACGTTTCATACCAATAATATGCCAATTACTGTAAACGGCGATGGGACATATTTTGCCCAAATCCCCCTCCAGTTTTCAAATTGTCTGAAATGTCGGAAATTTGACTCCTGAGCGTGATTTTTGCGCCGAATTCTGACTCTCTGCACCTATTTTCAGTTTCAAATTACGAATTTTTAAACCGAAAATATGCCAATTACTGAAAACAGCGATGGGTCATATTTTGCCCAAACCCCCCTGCAGTTTTCAAAATGTCTGAAATGTCGGAAATTTGACTCCTGAGCGTGATTTTTTCGCCAAATTTTGACTCTCTGCACCTATTTTCAGTTTCAAATTACGACGTTTCATACCGAAAATATGCCAATTACTGTAAACGGCGATGGGTCATATTTTGCCCAAACCCCCCTGCAGTTTTCAAAATGTTTGCAATGTCGGAAATTTGACTCCTGAGCGTGATTTTTTATCCGATTCTGAATCTCTGCACCTATTTTCAGTTTCAAATTACGACTTTTTATACCGAAAATATGCCAATTACTGAAAACGGAGATGGGTCATATTTTGGCCAACCCCCTCTGCAGTTTTCAAAATGTCTGAAATTTGACTCCTGAGCGTGATTTTCGAGCCGAATTCTGACTCTCAGCACCTATTTTCAGTTTCAAATTACGAGGTTTCATACTGAAAATATGCCAATTACTGAAAACGGCGATGGGTCATATTTTGCCCAAACCCCCCTGCAGTTTTTAAAATGTCTGAAATGTCGGAAATTTGACTCCTGAACGTGATTTTTGAGCCGAATTCTGACTCTCTGCACCTATTTTCAATTTCAAATTACGACGTTTCATACCGAAAATATGCCAATTACTGAAAACGGCGATGGGTCATATTTTGCCCAAACCACCCTGCAGTTTTTAAAATATCTGAAATTTGACTCTTGAGCGTGATTTTTGATCCGAATTCTGACTCTCTGCACCTATTTTCAGTTGCAAATTACGACGTTTCATACCGAAAATATGCCAATTACTGTAAACGGCAATGGGTCATATTTTGCCCAAACCCCCCTGCAGTTTTCAAAATGTCTAAAATGTCGGAAATTTGACTCCTGAGCGTGATTTTTGAGCCGAATTCTGAATCTCTGCACCTATTTTCAGTTTCAAATTGCAACTTTTTATACCGAAAATATGCCAATTACTGAAAACGGCGATGGGTCATATTTTGCCCAAACCCCCCCTGCAGTTTTCAAAATGTCTGAAATGTCGGAAATTTGACTCCTGAGCGTAATTTTTGAGCCGAATTCTGACTCTCTGCACCTATTTTCAGTTTCAAATTACGACGTTTCATACCAATAATATGCCAATTACTGTAAACGGCGATGGGACATATTTTGCCCAAATCCCCCTCCAGTTTTCAAATTGTCTGAAATGTCGGAAATTTGACTCCTGAGCGTGATTTTTGCGCCGAATTCTGACTCTCTGCACCTATTTTCAGTTTCAAATTACGAATTTTTAAACCGAAAATATGCCAATTACTGAAACAGCGATGGGTCATATTTTGCCCAAACCCCCCTGCAGTTTTCAAAATGTCTGAAATGTCGGAAATTTGACTCCTGAGCGTGATTTTTTCGCCAAATTTTGACTCTCTGCACCTATTTTCAGTTTCAAATTACGACGTTTCATACCGAAAATATGCCAATTACTGTAAACGGCGATGGGTCATATTTTGCCCAAACCCCCCTGCAGTTTTCAAAATGTTTGCAATGTCGGAAATTTGACTCCTGAGCGTGATTTTTTATCCGATTCTGAATCTCTGCACCTATTTTCAGTTTCAAATTACGACTTTTTATACCGAAAATATGCCAATTACTGAAAACGGAGATGGGTCATATTTTGGCCAACCCCCTCTGCAGTTTTCAAAATGTCTGAAATTTGACTCCTGAGCGTGATTTTCGAGCCGAATTCTGACTCTCAGCACCTATTTTCAGTTTCAAATTACGAGGTTTCATACTGAAAATATGCCAATTACTGAAAACGGCGATGGGTCATATTTTGCCCAAACCCCCCTGCAGTTTTTAAAATGTCTGAAATGTCGGAAATTTGACTCCTGAACGTGATTTTTGAGCCGAATTCTGACTCTCTGCACCTATTTTCAATTTCAAATTACGACGTTTCATACCGAAAATATGCCAATTACTGAAAACGGCGATGGGTCATATTTTGCCCAAACCCCCCTGCAGTTTTCAAAATGTCTGAAATGTCTAAATTTGACTCCTGAGCGTGATTTTTGAGCCGAAGTCTGACTCTCTGCACCAATTTTCAGTTTCAAATTACGACTTTTCATACCGAAAATATGCCAAATTTCTGAAAACGGCGATGGGTCAAATTTTGCACGAACCCCCCAGCAGTTTTTAAAATGTCTAAAATGTCGGAAATTTGACTCCTGAGCGTGATTTTTGAGCCGAATTCTGACTCTCTGCACCTATTTTCAGTTTCAAATTACGACGTTTCATACCGAAAATATGCTAATTACTGCAAACGGCGATGGGTCATATTTTGCCCAAACCCCCCTGCAGTTTTCAAAATGTCTGAAATGTCGGAAATTTGAATCCTTAGCGTGATTTTTGAGCCGAATTCAGACTCTGTGTACCTGTTTTCAGTTTCAAATTACGACTTTTTATACCGACAATATGCCAATTACTGAAAACGGCGATGGGTCATATTTTGCCCAAACCCCCCTGCAGTTTTCAAAATGTCTGAAATGTCGGAAATTTGACTCCTGAGCGTGATTTTTGAGCCGAATTCTGACACTCTGCACCTATTTTCAGTTTCATATTACGACGTTTCATACCGAAAATATACCAATTACTGAAAACGGCGATGGGTCATATTTTGCCCAAACCCCCCCTGCAGTTTTCAAAATGTCTGAAATGTCGGAAATTTGACTCCTGAGCGTGATTTTTGAGCCGAATTCTGACTCTCTGCACCTATTTTCAGTTTCAAATTACGACGTTTCATACCGAAAATATGCTAATTACTGCAAACGGCGATGGGTCATATTTTGCCCAAACCCCCCTGCAGTTTTCAAAATGTCTGAAATGTCGGAAATTTGACTCCTGAGCGTGATTTTTGAGCCGAATTCAGACTCTGTGCACCTGTTTTCAGTTTCAAATTACGACTTTTTATACCGACAATATGCCAATTACTGAAAACGGCGATGGGTCATATTTTGCCCAAACCCCCCTGCAGTTTTCAAAATGTCTGAAATGTCGGAAATTTGACTCCTGAGCGTGATTTTTGAGCCGAATTCTGACACTCTGCACCTATTTTCAGTTTCATATTACGACGTTTCATACCGAAAATATACCAATTACTGAAAACGGCGATGGGTCATATTTTGCCCAAACCCCCCCTGCAGTTTTCAAAATGTCTGAAATGTCGGAAATTTGAATCCTGAGCGTGATTTTTGAGCCGAATTCTGACTCTCTGCACCTATTTTCAGTTTCAAATTACGACGTTTCATAAAGAAAATATGCGAATTACTGTAAACGGCGATGGGTCATATTTTGCTTAAACCACTCTGCAGTTTTCAAAATGTTTGCAATGTCGGAAATTTGACTCCTGAGCGTGATTTTTTTCGAATTCTGACTCTGTGCACCTATTTTCGATTTCAAATTACGACTTTTTATACCGAAAATATGCCAATTACTGAAAACTACGGTGGGTCATATTTTGGCCAAACCCCCATGCAGTTTTCAAAATGTCTGAAGTTTGACTCTTGAGCGTGATTTTTGAGCCGAATTCTGACTCTCAGCACCTATTTTCAGTTTCAAATTACGACGTTTCATACCGAAAATATGCCAATTACTGAAAACGGCGATGGGTCATATTTTGCCCAAACCCCCCTGCAGTTTTCAAAATGTCTGAAATGTCGGAAATTTGACTCCTGAGCGTGATTTTTGAGCCGAATTCTGACTCTCTGCACCTATTTTCAGTTTCAAATTACGACGTTTCATACCAATAATATGCCAATTACTGTAAACGGCGATGGGACATATTTTGCCCAAATCCCCCTCCAGTTTTCAAATTGTCTGAAATGTCGGAAATTTGACTCCTGAGCGTGATTTTTGCGCCGAATTCTGACTCTCTGCACCTATTTTCAGTTTCAAATTACGAATTTTTAAACCGAAAATATGCCAATTACTGAAAACAGCGATGGGTCATATTTTGCCCAAACCCCCCTGCAGTTTTCAAAATGTCTGAAATGTCGGAAATTTGACTCCTGAGCGTGATTTTTTCGCCAAATTTTGACTCTCTGCACCTATTTTCAGTTTCAAATTACGACGTTTCATACCGAAAATATGCCAATTACTGTAAACGGCGATGGGTCATATTTTGCCCAAACCCCCCTGCAGTTTTCAAAATGTTTGCAATGTCGGAAATTTGACTCCTGAGCGTGATTTTTTATCCGATTCTGAATCTCTGCACCTATTTTCAGTTTCAAATTACGACTTTTTATACCGAAAATATGCCAATTACTGAAAACGGAGATGGGTCATATTTTGGCCAACCCCCTCTGCAGTTTTCAAAATGTCTGAAATTTGACTCCTGAGCGTGATTTTCGAGCCGAATTCTGACTCTCAGCACCTATTTTCAGTTTCAAATTACGAGGTTTCATACTGAAAATATGCCAATTACTGAAAACGGCGATGGGTCATATTTTGCCCAAACCCCCCTGCAGTTTTTAAAATGTCTGAAATGTCGGAAATTTGACTCCTGAACGTGATTTTTGAGCAGAATTCTGACTCTCTGCACCTATTTTCAATTTCAAATTACGACGTTTCATACCGAAAATATGCCAATTACTGAAAACGGCGATGGGTCATATTTTGCCCAAACCCCCCTGCAGTTTTCAAAATGTCTGAAATGTCTAAATTTGACTCCTGAGCGTGATTTTTGAGCCGAAGTCTGACTCTCTGCACCAATTTTCAGTTTCAAATTACGACTTTTCATACCGAAAATATGCCAAATTTCTGAAAACGGCGATGGGTCAAATTTTGCACGAACCCCCCAGCAGTTTTTAAAATGTCTAAAATGTCGGAAATTTGACTCCTGAGCGTGATTTTTGAGCCGAATTGTGACTCTCTGCACCTATTTTCAGTTTCAAATTACGACGTTTCATACCGAAAATATGCTAATTACTGCAAACGGCGATGGGTCATATTTTGCCCAAACCCCCCTGCAGTTTTCAAAATGTCTGAAATGTCGGAAATTTGAATCCTTAGCGTGATTTTTGAGCCGAATTCAGACTCTGTGTACCTGTTTTCAGTTTCAAATTACGACTTTTTATACCGACAATATGCCAATTACTGAAAACGGCGATGGGTCATATTTTGCCCAAACCCCCCTGCAGTTTTCAAAATGTCTGAAATGTCGGAAATTTGACTCCTGAGCGTGATTTTTGAGCCGAATTCGGACACTCTGCACCTATTTTCAGTTTCATATTACGACGTTTCATACCGAAAATATACCAATTACTGAAAACGGCGATGGGTCATATTTTGCCCAAACCCCCCCTGCAGTTTTCAAAATGTCTGAAATGTCGGAAATTTGACTCCTGAGCGTGATTTTTGAGCCGAATTCTGACTCTCTGCACCTATTTTCAGTTTCAAATTACGACGTTTCATACCGAAAATATGCTAATTACTGCAAACGGCGATGGGTCATATTTTGCCCAAACCCCCCTGCAGTTTTCAAAATGTCTGAAATGTCGGAAATTTGACTCCTGAGCGTGATTTTTGAGCCGAATTCAGACTCTGTGCACCTGTTTTCAGTTTCAAATTACGACTTTTTATACCGACAATATGCCAATTACTGAAAACGGCGATGGGTCATATTTTGCCCAAACCCCCCTGCAGTTTTCAAAATGTCTGAAATGTCGGAAATTTGACTCCTGAGCGTGATTTTTGAGCCGAATTCTGACACTCTGCACCTATTTTCAGTTTCATATTACGACGTTTCATACCGAAAATATACCAATTACTGAAAACGGCGATGGGTCATATTTTGCCCAAACCCCCCCTGCAGTTTTCAAAATGTCTGAAATGTCTGAAATTTGACTCCTGAGCGTGATTTTCGAGCCGAATTCTGACTCTCAGCACCTATTTTCAGTTTCAAATTACGAGGTTTCATACTGAAAATATGCCAATTACTGAAAACGGCGATGGGTCATATTTTGCCCAAACCCCCCTGCAGTTTTTAAAATGTCTGAAATGTCGGAAATTTGACTCCTGAACGTGATTTTTGGGCCGAATTCTGACTCTCTGCACCTATTTTCAATTTCAAATTACGACGTTTCATACCGAAAATATGCCAATTACTGAAAACGGCGATGGGTCATATTTTGCCCAAACCCCCCTGCAGTTTTCAAAATGTCTGAAATGTCTAAATTTGACTCCTGAGCGTGATTTTTGAGCCGAAGTCTGACTCTCTGCACCAATTTTCAGTTTCAAATTACGACTTTTCATACCGAAAATATGCCAAATTTCTGAAAACGGCGATGGGTCAAATTTTGCACGAACCCCCCAGCAGTTTTTAAAATGTCTAAAATGTCGGAAATTTGACTCCTGAGCGTGATTTTTGAGCCGAATTCTGACTCTCTGCACCTATTTTCAGTTTCAAATTACGACGTTTCATACCGAAAATATGCTAATTACTGCAAACGGCGATGGGTCATATTTTGCCCAAACCCCCCTGCAGTTTTCAAAATGTCTGAAATGTCGGAAATTTGAATCCTTAGCGTGATTTTTGAGCCGAATTCAGACTCTGTGTACCTGTTTTCAGTTTCAAATTACGACTTTTTATACCGACAATATGCCAATTACTGAAAACGGCGATGGGTCATATTTTGCCCAAACCCCCCTGCAGTTTTCAAAATGTCTGAAATGTCGGAAATTTGACTCCTGAGCGTGATTTTTGAGCCGAGTTCTGACACTCTGCACCTATTTTCAGTTTCATATTACGACGTTTCATTCCGAAAATATACCAATTACTGAAAACGGCGATGGGTCATATTTTGCCCAAACCCCCCCTGCAGTTTTCAAAATGTCTGAAATGTCGGAAATTTGACTCCTGAGCGTGATTTTTGAGCCGAATTCTGACTCTCTGCACCTATTTTCAGTTTCAAATTACGACGTTTCATACCGAAAATATGCTAATTACTGCAAACGGCGATGGGTCATATTTTGCCCAAACCCCCCTGCAGTTTTCAAAATGTCTGAAATGTCGGAAATTTGACTCCTGAGCGTGATTTTTGAGCCGAATTCAGACTCTGTGCACCTGTTTTCAGTTTCAAATTACGACTTTTTATACCGACAATATGCCAATTACTGAAAACGGCGATGGGTCATATTTTGCCCAAACCCCCCTGCAGTTTTCAAAATGTCTGAAATGTCGGAAATTTGACTCCTGAGCGTGATTTTTGAGCCGAATTCTGACACTCTGCACCTATTTTCAGTTTCATATTACGACGTTTCATACCGAAAATATACCAATTACTGAAAACGGCGATGGGTCATATTTTGCCCAAACCCCCCCTGCAGTTTTCAAAATGTCTGAAATGTCGGAAATTTGAATCCTGAGCGTGATTTTTGAGCCGAATTCTGACTCTCTGCACCTATTTTCAGTTTCAAATTACGACGTTTCATAAAGAAAATATGCGAATTACTGTAAACGGCGATGGGTCATATTTTGCTTAAACCACTCTGCAGTTTTCAAAATGTTTGCAATGTCGGAAATTTGACTCCTGAGCGTGATTTTTTTCGAATTCTGACTCTGTGCACCTATTTTCGATTTCAAATTACGACTTTTTATACCGAAAATATGCCAATTACTGAAAACTACGGTGGGTCATATTTTGGCCAAACCCCCATGCAGTTTTCAAAATGTCTGAAGTTTGACTCTTGAGCGTGATTTTCGAGCCGAATTCTGACTCTCAGCACCTATTTTCAGTTTCAAATTACGACGTTTCATACCGAAAATATGCCAATTACTGAAAACGGCGATGGGTCATATTTTGCCCAAACCCCCCTGCAGTTTTCAAAATGTCTGAAATGTCGGAAATTTGACTCCTGAGCGTGATTTTTGAGCCGAATTCTGACTCTCTGCACCTATTTTCAGTTTCAAATTACGACGTTTCATACCAATAATATGCCAATTACTGTAAACGGCGATGGGACATATTTTGCCCAAATCCCCCTCCAGTTTTCAAATTGTCTGAAATGTCGGAAATTTGACTCCTGAGCGTGATTTTTGCGCCGAATTCTGACTCTCTGCACCTATTTTCAGTTTCAAATTACGAATTTTTAAACCGAAAATATGCCAATTACTGAAAACAGCGATGGGTCATATTTTGCCCAAACCCCCCTGCAGTTTTCAAAATGTCTGAAATGTCGGAAATTTGACTCCTGAGCGTGATTTTTTCGCCAAATTTTGACTCTCTGCACCTATTTTCAGTTTCAAATTACGACGTTTCATACCGAAAATATGCCAATTACTGTAAACGGCGATGGGTCATATTTTGCCCAAACCCCCCTGCAGTTTTCAAAATGTTTGCAATGTCGGAAATTTGACTCCTGAGCGTGATTTTTTATCCGATTCTGAATCTCTGCACCTATTTTCAGTTTCAAATTACGACTTTTTATACCGAAAATATGCCAATTACTGAAAACGGAGATGGGTCATATTTTGGCCAACCCCCTCTGCAGTTTTCAAAATGTCTGAAATTTGACTCCTGAGCGTGATTTTCGAGCCGAATTCTGACTCTCAGCACCTATTTTCAGTTTCAAATTACGAGGTTTCATACTGAAAATATGCCAATTACTGAAAACGGCGATGGGTCATATTTTGCCCAAACCCCCCTGCAGTTTTTAAAATGTCTGAAATGTCGGAAATTTGACTCCTGAACGTGATTTTTGAGCAGAATTCTGACTCTCTGCACCTATTTTCAATTTCAAATTACGACGTTTCATACCGAAAATATGCCAATTACTGAAAACGGCGATGGGTCATATTTTGCCCAAACCCCCCTGCAGTTTTCAAAATGTCTGAAATGTCTAAATTTGACTCCTGAGCGTGATTTTTGAGCCGAAGTCTGACTCTCTGCACCAATTTTCAGTTTCAAATTACGACTTTTCATACCGAAAATATGCCAAATTTCTGAAAACGGCGATGGGTCAAATTTTGCACGAACCCCCCAGCAGTTTTTAAAATGTCTAAAATGTCGGAAATTTGACTCCTGAGCGTGATTTTTGAGCCGAATTGTGACTCTCTGCACCTATTTTCAGTTTCAAATTACGACGTTTCATACCGAAAATATGCTAATTACTGCAAACGGCGATGGGTCATATTTTGCCCAAACCCCCCTGCAGTTTTCAAAATGTCTGAAATGTCGGAAATTTGAATCCTTAGCGTGATTTTTGAGCCGAATTCAGACTCTGTGTACCTGTTTTCAGTTTCAAATTACGACTTTTTATACCGACAATATGCCAATTACTGAAAACGGCGATGGGTCATATTTTGCCCAAACCCCCCTGCAGTTTTCAAAATGTCTGAAATGTCGGAAATTTGACTCCTGAGCGTGATTTTTGAGCCGAATTCGGACACTCTGCACCTATTTTCAGTTTCATATTACGACGTTTCATACCGAAAATATACCAATTACTGAAAACGGCGATGGGTCATATTTTGCCCAAACCCCCCCTGCAGTTTTCAAAATGTCTGAAATGTCGGAAATTTGACTCCTGAGCGTGATTTTTGAGCCGAATTCTGACTCTCTGCACCTATTTTCAGTTTCAAATTACGACGTTTCATACCGAAAATATGCTAATTACTGCAAACGGCGATGGGTCATATTTTGCCCAAACCCCCCTGCAGTTTTCAAAATGTCTGAAATGTCGGAAATTTGACTCCTGAGCGTGATTTTTGAGCCGAATTCAGACTCTGTGCACCTGTTTTCAGTTTCAAATTACGACTTTTTATACCGACAATATGCCAATTACTGCAAACGGCGATGGGTCATATTTTGCCCAAACCCCCCTGCAGTTTTCAAAATGTCTGAAATGTCGGAAATTTGACTCCTGAGCGTGATTTTTGAGCCGAATTCTGACACTCTGCACCTATTTTCAGTTTCATATTACGACGTTTCATACCGAAAATATACCAATTACTGAAAACGGCGATGGGTCATATTTTGCCCAAACCCCCCCTGCAGTTTTCAAAATGTCTGAAATGTCGGAAATTTGAATCCTGAGCGTGATTTTTGAGCCGAATTCTGACTCTCTGCACCTATTTTCAGTTTCAAATTACGACGTTTCATAAAGAAAATATGCGAATTACTGTAAACGGCGATGGGTCATATTTTGCTTAAACCACTCTGCAGTTTTCAAAATGTTTGCAATGTCGGAAATTTGACTCCTGAGCGTGATTTTTTTCGAATTCTGACTCTGTGCACCTATTTTCGATTTCAAATTACGACTTTTTATACCGAAAATATGCCAATTACTGAAAACTACGGTGGGTCATATTTTGGCCAAACCCCCATGCAGTTTTCAAAATGTCTGAAGTTTGACTCTTGAGCGTGATTTTCGAGCCGAATTCTGACTCTCAGCACCTATTTTCAGTTTCAAATTGCGACGTTTCATACCGAAAATATGCCAATTACTGAAAACGGCGATGGGTCATATTTTGCCCAAACCCCCCTGCAGTTTTCAAAATGTCTGAAATGTCGGAAATTTGACTCCTGAGCGTGATTTTTGAGCCGAATTCTGACTCTCTGCACCTATTTTCAGTTTCAAATTACGACGTTTCATACCAATAATATGCCAATTACTGTAAACGGCGATGGGACATATTTTGCCCAAATCCCCCTCCAGTTTTCAAATTGTCTGAAATGTCGGAAATTTGACTCCTGAGCGTGATTTTTGCGCCGAATTCTGACTCTCTGCACCTATTTTCAGTTTCAAATTACGAATTTTTAAACCGAAAATATGCCAATTACTGAAAACAGCGATGGGTCATATTTTGCCCAAACCCCCCTGCAGTTTTCAAAATGTCTGAAATGTCGGAAATTTGACTCCTGAGCGTGATTTTTTCGCCAAATTTTGACTCTCTGCACCTATTTTCAGTTTCAAATTACGACGTTTCATACCGAAAATATGCCAATTACTGTAAACGGCGATGGGTCATATTTTGCCCAAACCCCCCTGCAGTTTTCAAAATGTTTGCAATGTCGGAAATTTGACTCCTGAGCGTGATTTTTTATCCGATTCTGAATCTCTGCACCTATTTTCAGTTTCAAATTACGACTTTTTATACCGAAAATATGCCAATTACTGAAAACGGAGATGGGTCATATTTTGGCCAACCCCCTCTGCAGTTTTCAAAATGTCTGAAATTTGACTCCTGAGCGTGATTTTCGAGCCGAATTCTGACTCTCAGCACCTATTTTCAGTTTCAAATTACGAGGTTTCATACTGAAAATATGCCAATTACTGAAAACGGCGATGGGTCATATTTTGCCCAAACCCCCCTGCAGTTTTTAAAATGTCTGAAATGTCGGAAATTTGACTCCTGAACGTGATTTTTGAGCAGAATTCTGACTCTCTGCACCTATTTTCAATTTCAAATTACGACGTTTCATACCGAAAATATGCCAATTACTGAAAACGGCGATGGGTCATATTTTGCCCAAACCCCCCTGCAGTTTTCAAAATGTCTGAAATGTCTAAATTTGACTCCTGAGCGTGATTTTTGAGCCGAAGTCTGACTCTCTGCACCAATTTTCAGTTTCAAATTACGACTTTTCATACCGAAAATATGCCAAATTTCTGAAAACGGCGATGGGTCAAATTTTGCACGAACCCCCCAGCAGTTTTTAAAATGTCTAAAATGTCGGAAATTTGACTCCTGAGCGTGATTTTTGAGCCGAATTGTGACTCTCTGCACCTATTTTCAGTTTCAAATTACGACGTTTCATACCGAAAATATGCTAATTACTGCAAACGGCGATGGGTCATATTTTGCCCAAACCCCCCTGCAGTTTTCAAAATGTCTGAAATGTCGGAAATTTGAATCCTTAGCGTGATTTTTGAGCCGAATTCAGACTCTGTGTACCTGTTTTCAGTTTCAAATTACGACTTTTTATACCGACAATATGCCAATTACTGAAAACGGCGATGGGTCATATTTTGCCCAAACCCCCCTGCAGTTTTCAAAATGTCTGAAATGTCGGAAATTTGACTCCTGAGCGTGATTTTTGAGCCGAATTCGGACACTCTGCACCTATTTTCAGTTTCATATTACGACGTTTCATACCGAAAATATACCAATTACTGAAAACGGCGATGGGTCATATTTTGCCCAAACCCCCCCTGCAGTTTTCAAAATGTCTGAAATGTCGGAAATTTGACTCCTGAGCGTGATTTTTGAGCCGAATTCTGACTCTCTGCACCTATTTTCAGTTTCAAATTACGACGTTTCATACCGAAAATATGCTAATTACTGCAAACGGCGATGGGTCATATTTTGCCCAAACCCCCCTGCAGTTTTCAAAATGTCTGAAATGTCGGAAATTTGACTCCTGAGCGTGATTTTTGAGCCGAATTCAGACTCTGTGCACCTGTTTTCAGTTTCAAATTACGACTTTTTATACCGACAATATGCCAATTACTGAAAACGGCGATGGGTCATATTTTGCCCAAACCCCCCTGCAGTTTTCAAAATGTCTGAAATGTCGGAAATTTGACTCCTGAGCGTGATTTTTGAGCCGAATTCTGACACTCTGCACCTATTTTCAGTTTCATATTACGACGTTTCATACCGAAAATATACCAATTACTGAAAACGGCGATGGGTCATATTTTGCCCAAACCCCCCCTGCAGTTTTCAAAATGTCTGAAATGTCGGAAATTTGAATCCTGAGCGTGATTTTTGAGCCGAATTCTGACTCTCTGCACCTATTTTCAGTTTCAAATTACGACGTTTCATAAAGAAAATATGCGAATTACTGTAAACGGCGATGGGTCATATTTTGCTTAAACCACTCTGCAGTTTTCAAAATGTTTGCAATGTCGGAAATTTGACTCCTGAGCGTGATTTTTTTCGAATTCTGACTCTGTGCACCTATTTTCGATTTTAAATTACGACTTTTTATACCGAAAATATGCCAATTACTGAAAACTACGGTGGGTCATATTTTGGCCAAACCCCCATGCAGTTTTCAAAATGTCTGAAGTTTGACTCTTGAGCGTGATTTTTGAGCCGAATTCTGACTCTCAGCACCTATTTTCAGTTTCAAATTACGACGTTTCATACCGAAAATATGCCAATTACTGAAAACGGCGATGGGTCATATTTTGCCCAAACCCCCCTGCAGTTTTCAAAATGTCTGAAATGTCGGAAATTTGACTAATGAGCGTGATTTTTGAGCCGAATTCTGACTCTCTGCACCTATTTTCAGTTTCAAATTACGAATTTTTATACCGAAAATTTGCCAATTACTGAAAACAGCGATGTGTCATATTTTCCCCAAACCCCCCTGCAGTTTTCAAAATGTCTGAAATGTCGGAAATTTGACTCCTGAGCGTGATTTTTGAGCCGAATTCTGACTCTCTGCACCTATTTTCAGTTTCAAATTACGACGTTTCATACCGAAAATATGCCAATTACTGTAAACGGCGATGGGTCATATTTTGCCCAAACTCCCCTGCAGTTTTCAAAATGACTGAAATTTGACTCCTGAGCGTGATTTTTTATCCGAATTCCGACTCTCTGCACCTATTTTCAGTTTCAAATTACGACGTTTCATACCGAAAATATGCCAATTACTGCAAACGGCGATGGGTCATATTTTGCACGAACCCCCCAGCAGTTTTTAAAATGTCTGAAATGTCGGAAATTTGACTCCTGAGCGTGATTTTTGAGCCGATTTTTAACTCTCTGCACCAATTTTCAGTTTCAAATTACGAATTTTCATACCGAAAATATGCCAAATTTCTGAAAACGGCGATGGGTCAAATTTTGCACGAACCCCCCAGCAGTTTTTAAAATGTCTAAAATGTCGGAAATTTGACTCCTGAGCGTGATTTTTGAGCCGAATTCTGACTCTCTGCACCTATTTTCAGTTTCAAATTACGACGTTTCATACCGAAAATATGCCAATTACTGCAAACGGCGATGGGTCATATTTTGCCCAAACCCCCCTGCAGTTTTCAAAATGACTGAAATGTCGGAAATTTGACTCCTGAGCGTGATTTTTGCGTCGAGTTCTGACTCTCTGCACCGATTTTCAGTTTCAAATTACGACTTTTTATACTGAAAATATGCCAATTACTGAAAACTGCGATGGGTCATATTTTGCCCAAACCTCCCTGCAGTTTTCAAAATGTCTGAAATGTCGGAAATTTGACTCCTGAGCGTGATTTTTGAGCCGAATTCTGACTCTCTGCACCTATTTTCAGTTTCAAATTACGACTTTTTATACCGACAATATGCCAATTACTGAAAACGGCGATGGGTCATATTTTGCCCAAACCCCCCTGCAGTTTTCAAAATGTCTGAAATGTCGGAAATTTGACTCCTGAGTGTGATTTTTAAGCCGAATTCTGACACTCTGCACCTATTTTCAGTTTCAAATTACGACGTTTCATACCGAAAATATACCAATTACTGAAAACGGCAATGGGTCATATTTTGCCCAAATCTCCCTGCAGTTTTCAAAATGTATGAAATGTCGGAAATTTGACTCCTGAGCGTGATTTTTAAGCCGAATTCTGACTCTCTGCACCTATTTTCAGTTTCAAATTACGACGTTTCATAAAGAAAATATGCGAATTACTGTAAACGGCGATGGGTCATATTTTGCCCAAACCCCTCTGCAGTTTTCAAAATGTTTGCAATGTCGGAAATTTGACTCCTGAGCGTGATTTTTTTTCGAATTCTGACTCTCTGCACCTATTTTCGATTTCAAATTACGACTTTTTATACCTAAAATATGCCAATTACTGAAAACGGCGGTGGGTCATATTTTGGCCAAACCCCCCTGCAGTTTTCAAAATGTCTGAAGTTTGACTCTTGAGCGTGATTTTTGAGCCGAATTCTGACTCTCTGCACCTATTTTCAGTTTCAAATTACGACGTTTCATACCGAAAATATGCCAATTACTGTAAACGGCGATGGGTCATATTTTGCCCAAACTCCCCTGCAGTTTTCAAAATGACTGAAATTTGACTCCTGAGCGTGATTTTTTATCCGAATTCCGACTCTCTGCACCTATTTTCAGTTTCAAATTACGACGTTTCATACCGAAAATATGCCAATTACTGCAAACGGCGATGGGTCATATTTTCCACGAACCCCCCAGCAGTTTTTAAAATGTCTGAAATGTCGGAAATTTGACTCCTGAGCGTGATTTTTGAGCCGATTTTTAACTCTCTGCACCAATTTTCAGTTTCAAATTACGAATTTTCATACCGAAAATATGCCAAATTTCTGAAAACGGCGATGGGTCAAATTTTGCACGAACCCCCCAGCAGTTTTTAAAATGTCTAAAATGTCGGAAATTTGACTCCTGAGCGTGATTTTTGAGCCGAATTCTGACTCTCTGCACCTATTTTCAGTTTCAAATTACGACGTTTCATACCGAAAATATGCCAATTACTGCAAACGGCGATGGGTCATATTTTGCCCAAACCCCCCTGCAGTTTTCAAAATGACTGAAATGTCGGAAATTTGACTCCTGAGCGTGATTTTTGCGTCGAGTTCTGACTCTCTGCACCGATTTTCAGTTTCAAATTACGACTTTTTATACTGAAAATATGCCAATTACTGAAAACTGCGATGGGTCATATTTTGCCCAAACCTCCCTGCAGTTTTCAAAATGTCTGAAATGTCGGAAATTTGACTCCTGAGCGTGATTTTTGAGCCGAATTCTGACTCTCTGCACCTATTTTCAGTTTCAAATTACGACTTTTTATACCGACAATATGCCAATTACTGAAAACGGCGATGGGTCATATTTTGCCCAAACCCCCCTGCAGTTTTCAAAATGTCTGAAATGTCGGAAATTTGACTCCTGAGTGTGATTTTTAAGCCGAATTCTGACACTCTGCACCTATTTTCAGTTTCAAATTACGACGTTTCATACCGAAAATATACCAATTACTGAAAACGGCAATGGGTCATATTTTGCCCAAATCTCCCTGCAGTTTTCAAAATGTATGAAATGTCGGAAATTTGACTCCTGAGCGTGATTTTTAAGCCGAATTCTGACTCTCTGCACCTATTTTCAGTTTCAAATTACGACGTTTCATAAAGAAAATATGCGAATTACTGTAAACGGCGATGGGTCATATTTTGCCCAAACCCCTCTGCAGTTTTCAAAATGTTTGCAATGTCGGAAATTTGACTCCTGAGCGTGATTTTTTTTCGAATTCTGACTCTCTGCACCTATTTTCGATTTCAAATTACGACTTTTTATACTGAAAATATGCCAATTACTGAAAACTGCGATGGGTCATATTTTGCCCAAACCTCCCTGCAGTTTTCAAAATGTCTGAAATGTCGGAAATTTGACTCCTGAGCGTGATTTTTGAGCCGAATTCTGACTCTCTGCACCTATTTTCAGTTTCAAATTACGACTTTTTATACCGACAATATGCCAATTACTGAAAACGGCGATGGGTCATATTTTGCCCAAACCCCCCTGCAGTTTTCAAAATGTCTGAAATGTCGGAAATTTGACTCCTGAGTGTGATTTTTAAGCCGAATTCTGACACTCTGCACCTATTTTCAGTTTCAAATTACGACGTTTCATACCGAAAATATACCAATTACTGAAAACGGCAATGGGTCATATTTTGCCCAAATCTCCCTGCAGTTTTCAAAATGTATGAAATGTCGGAAATTTGACTCCTGAGCGTGATTTTTAAGCCGAATTCTGACTCTCTGCACCTATTTTCAGTTTCAAATTACGACGTTTCATAAAGAAAATATGCGAATTACTGTAAACGGCGATGGGTCATATTTTGCCCAAACCCCTCTGCAGTTTTCAAAATGTTTGCAATGTCGGAAATTTGACTCCTGAGCGTGATTTTTTTTCGAATTCTGACTCTCTGCACCTATTTTCGATTTCAAATTACGACTTTTTATACCTAAAATATGCCAATTACTGAAAACGGCGGTGGGTCATATTTTGGCCAAACCCCCCTGCAGTTTTCAAAATGTCTGAAGTTTGACTCTTGAGCGTGATTTTTGAGCCGAATTCTGACTCTCTGCACCTATTTTCAGTTTCAAATTACGACGTTTCATACCGAAAATATGCCAATTACTGAAAACGGCGATGGGTCATATTTTGCCCAAACCCCCCAGCAGTTTTCAAAATGTCTGAAATGTCGGAAATTTGACTAATGAGATTGATTTTTGAGCCGAATTCTGACTCTCTGCACCTATTTTCAGTTTCAAATTACGAATTTTTATACCGAAAATATGCCAATTACTGAGAACAGCGCTGGGTCATATTTTCCCCAAACCCCCCTGCAGTTTTCATAATGTCTGAAATGTCGGAAATTTGACTCCTGAGCGTGATTTTGGAGCCGAATTCCGAATCTCTGCACCTATTTTCAGTTTCAAATTACGACTTTTTATACCGAAAATATGCCAATTACTGAAAACGGAGATGGGTCATATTTTGGCCAAACCCCCCTGCAGTTTTCAAAATGTCTGAAATTTGACTCCTGAGCGTGATTTTCGAGCCGAATTCGGACTCTCTGCACTTATTTTCAGTTTCAAATTACGACGTTTCATACCGAAAATATGCCAATTACTGAAAACGGCGATGGGTCATATTTTGCTCAAACCCCCCTGCAGTTTTTAAAATGTCTGAAATGTCGGAAATTTGACTCCTGAGCGTGATTTTTGAGCCGAATTCTAACTCTCTGCACCTATTTTCAGTTTCAAATTACGACTTTTTATACCGAAAATATGCCAATTACTGAAAACAGCGAAGCATCATATTTTGCCCAAACCCCCCTGCAGTTTTCAAAATGTCTGAAATGTCGTATATTTGACTCCTGCGCGTGATTTTTGAGCCGAATTCTGACTCTCTGCACCTATTTTCAGTTTCAAATTACGACTTTTTATACCGAAAATATGCCAATTACTGAAAACAGCGATGGGTCATATTTTGCCCAAACCCCCCTGCAGTTTTCAAAATGTCTGAAATGTCGGAAATTTGACTCCTGAGCGTGATTTTTGCGTCGAGTACTGACTCTCTGCACCGATTTTCAGTTTTAAATTACTACTTTTTATACCGAAAATATGCCAATTACTGAAAACGGCGATGGGTCATATTTTGCCCAAACCTTCCTGCAGTTTTCAAAATGTCTGAAATGTCGGAAATTTGAATCCTGAGCGTGATTTTTGAGCCGAATTCTGCCTCTCTGCACCTATTTTCAGTTTCGAATTACGACTTTTTATACCGAAAATATGCTAATTACTGAAAACGGCGGTGGGTCATATTTTGCCCAAACCCCCCTGCAGTTTTCAAAATGTCTGAAATGTCGGAAATTTGACTCCTGAGCGTGATTTTTGCGTCGAGTTCTGACTCTCTGCACCGATTTATAGTTTCAAATTACGACTTTTTATACCGAAAATATGCCAATTACTGAAAACGGCGATGGGTCATATTTTGCCCAAACCTCCCTGCAGTTTTCAAAATGTCTGAAATGTCGGAAATTTGACTCCTGAGCGTGATTTTTGAGCCGAATTCTGACTCTCTGCACCTATTTTCAGTTTCAAATTACGACTTTTTATACCGAAAATGTGCCAATTACTGAAAACGGCGGTGGGTCATATTTTGTCCAAACCCCCCTGCAGTTTTCAAAATGTCTGAAATGTCGGAAATTTGACTCCTGAGCGTGATTTTTGAGCCGAATTCTGACTCTCTGCACCTATTTTCAGTTTCAAATTACGACGTTTCATACCGAAAATATGCCAATTACTGAAAACGGCGATGGGTCATATTTTGCCCAAACCCCCCCTGCAGTTTTCAAAATGTCTGAAATGTCGGAAATTTGACTCCTGAACGTGATTTTGAGCCGAGTTCTGACTCTCTGCACGTATTTTCAGTTTCAAATGACGACTTTTCATACCGAAAATATGCCAATTACTGAAAACAGCGATGGGTCATATTTTGCCCGAACCCCCCTGCAGTTTTTAAAATGTGTGAAATGTCGGAAATTTGACTCCTGAGCCTGATTTTTGAGCCGAATTCTGACTCTCTGCACCTATTTTCAATTTCAAATTACGACTTTTTATACCGAAAATATACTAATTACTGAAAACGGCGATGGGTCATATTTTGCCCAAACCCCGCTGCAGTTTTCAAAATGTCTGAAATGTCGGAAATTTGACTCCTGAGCGTGATTTTAGAGCCGAATTCTGACTCTCTGCACCTATTTTCAGTTTCAAATTACGACGTTTCATACCGAAAATATGCCAATTACTGTAAACGGCGAAGGATCATATTTTGCCCAAACCCCCCTGCAGTTTTCAAAATGTTTGCAATGTCGGAAATTTGACTCCTGAGCGTGATTTTTTTTCCGAATTCTGACTCTCTGCACCTATTTTCAGTTTCAAATTACGAATTTTTATCCCGAAAATATGCCAATTACTGAAAACGGCAATGGGTCATACTTTGGCCAAACCCCCCTGCAGTTTTCAAAATGTCTGAAATTTGACTCCTGAGCGTGATTTTTGAGCCGAATTCTGACTCTCTGCACCTATTTTCAGTTTCAAATTACGACGTTTCATAGCGAAAATATGCCAATTACTGAAAACGGCGATGGGTCATATTTTTGCCAAACCCCCCTGCAGTTTTCAAAATGTCTGAAATTTGACTCCTGAGCGTTATTCTTGAGCCGAATTCTGACTCTCTGCACCTATTTTCAGTTTCAAATTACGACTTTTCATACGGAAAATATGCCAATTACAGAAAACGGCGATGGGTCATATTTGGCCCAAACCTCCCTGCAGTTTTTAAAATGTCTGAAATGTCGGAAATTTCACTCCTGAGCGTGATTTTAGAGCCGAATTCTGACTCTCTGCACCTATTTTCAGTTTCAAATTACGACGTTTCATACCGAAAACATGCCAATTACTGTAAACGGCGAAGGATCATATTTTGCCCAAACCCCCCTGCAGTTTTCAAAATGTCTGAAATGTCGGAAATTTGACTCCTGAGCGTGATTTTTGCGCCGAATTCTGACTCTCTGCACCTATTTTCAGTTACAAAGTACGAATTTTTATACCGAAAATATGCCAATTACTGAAAACGGCGATGGGTCATATTTTGCCCAAACCCTTCTGCAGTTATCAAAATGTCTGAAATGTCGGAAATTTGACTCCTGACCGTGATTTTTGAGCCGAATTCTGACTCTCTGCACCTATTTTCAGTTTCAAATTACGACTTTTTATACCGAAAATATGCCAATTACTGAAAACGGCGATGGGTCATATTTTGCCCAAACCCCCCTGCAGTTTTCAAAATGTCTGAAATATCGGAAATTTGAATCCTGAGTGTGATTTTTGAGCCAAATTCTGGCTCTCTGCACCAATTTTCAGTTTCAAATTACGAATTTTCATACCGAAAATATGCCAATTACTGAAAACGGCGATGGGTCAAATTTTGCACGAACCCCCCAGCAGTTTTTAAAATGTCTGAAATGTCAGAAATTTGACTCCTGAGCGTGATTTTTGAGCCAAATTCTGACTCTCTGCACCTATTTTCAGTTTCAAATTACGTCGTTTCATACCGAAAATGTTCCAATTACTGCAAACGGCGATGGGTCATATTTTGACAAACCCCCCCTGCAGTTTTCAAAATGTCTGAAATGTCGGAAATTTGACACCTGAGCGTGATTTTTGCGTCGAGTTCTGACTCTCTGCACCGATTTTCAGTTTCAAATTACGACTTTTTATACCGAAAATATGCCAATTACTGAAAACGGCGATGGGTCATATTTTGACCAAACCTCCCTGCAGTTTTCAAAATGTCTGAAATGTCGGAAATTTGACTCATGAGCGTGATTTTTTATCCGAATTCTGACTCTCTGCACCTATTTTCAGTTTCAAATTACGAATTTTTATACAGAAAATATGCCAATTACTGAAAACGGCGATGGGTCATATTTTGCCCAAACCCCCCTGCAGTTTTCAAAATGTCTGAAATGTCGGAAATTTGACTCCTGAGCGTGATTTTTGAGCCGAATTCTGACACTCTGCACCTATTTTCAGTTTCAAATTACGACGTTTCATACCGAAAATATGCCAATTACTGAAAACGGCGATGGGTCATATTTTGCCCAAACCCCACAGCAGTTTTCAAAATGTCTGAAATGTCGGAAATTTGACTCCTGAGCGTGATTTTTGAGCCGAATTCTGACTTTCTGCACCTATTTTCAGTTTCAAATTACGACTTTGTATACCCAAAATATGCCAATTACTGAAAACGGCGATGGGTCATATTTTGGCCAAACCCCCCTGCAGTTTTCAAAAGGTCTGAAATGTCGGAAATTTGACTCCTGAGCGTGATTTTTGAGCCGAATTCTGACTCTCTGCACCTATTTTCAGTTTCAAATTACGACTTTTTATACCGAAAATATGCCAATTACTGAAAACGGCGATGGGTCATATTTTGCCCAAACCCCCCTGCAGTTTTCAAAATGTCTGAAATGACGGAAATTTGACTCCTGAGCGTGATTTTTGAGCCGAATTCTGACACTCTGCACCTATTTTCAGTTTCAAATTACGACGTTTCATACCAAAAATATGCCAATTACTGAAAACGGCGATGGGTCATATTTTGGGCAAACCCCCCCTGCAGTTTTCAAAATGTCTGAAATGTCGGAAATTTGACTCCTGAGCGTGACTTTTGAGCCGAATTCTGACTCTCTGCACCTATTTTCAGTTTCAATTTACGACTTTTTATACCAAAAATATGCCAATTACTGAAAACGGCGATGGGTCATATTTTGCCCAAACCTCCCTGCAGTTTTCAAAATGTCTGAAATGTCGGAAATTTGACACCTGAGCGTGATTTTTGAGCCGAATTCTGACTCTCTGCACCTATTTTCAGTTTCAAATTACGACTTTTTATACCGAAAATATGCCAATTACTGAAAACGGCGGTGGGTCATATTTTGTCCAAACCCCCCTGCAGTTTTCAAAATGTCTGAAATGTCGGAAATTTGACTACTGAGCGTGATTTTTGAGCCGAATTCTGACTCTCTGCACCTATTTTCAGTTTCAAATGACGACTTTTCATACCGAAAATATGCCAATTACTGAAAACAGCGATGGGTCATATTTTGCCCGAACCCCCCTGCAGTTTTTAAAATGTGTGAAATGTCGGAAATTTGACTCCTGAGCGTGATTTTTGAGCCTAATTCTGACTCTCTGCACCTATTTTCAATTTCAAATTACGACTTTTTATACCGAAAATATGCTAATTACTGAAAACGGCGATGGGTCATATTTTGCCCAAACCCCGCTGCAGTTTTCAAAATGTCTGAAATGTAAAAAATTTGACTCCTGAGCGTAATTTTAGAGCCGAATTCTGACTCTCTGCACCTATTTTCAGTTTCAAATTACGACGTTTCATACCGAAAATATGCCAATTACTGTAAACGGCGAAGGATCATATTTTGCCCAAACCCCCCTGCAGTTTTCAAAATGTTTGCAATGTCGGAAATTTGACTCCTGAGCGTGATTTTCTTTCCGAATTCTGACTTTCTGCACCTATTTTCAGTTTCAAATTACGAATTTTTATCCCGAAAATATGCCAATTACTGAAACGGCAATGGGTCATACTTTGGCCAAACCACCCTGCAGTTTTCAAAATGTCTGAAATTTGACTCCTGAGCGTGATTTTTGAGTCGAATTCTGACTCTCTGCACCTATTTTCAGTTTCAAATTACGACGTTTCATTGCGAAAATATGCCAATTACTGAAAACGGCGATGGGTCATATTTTTGCCAAACCCCCTTGCAGTTTTCAAAATGTCTGAAATTTGACTCCTAAGCGTGATTTTTGAGCCGAATTCTGACTCTCTGCACCTATTTTCAGTTTCAAATTACGACTTTTCATACCGAAAATATGCCAATTACAGAAAACGGCGATGGGTCATATTTTGCCCAAACCTCCCTGCAGTTTTTAAAATGTCTGAAATGTCGGAAATTTGACTCCTGAGCATGATTTTTGCGCCGAATTCTGACTCTCTGCACCTATTTTCAGTTACAAAGTACGAATTTTTATACCGAAAATATGCCAATTACTGAAAACGGCGATGGGTCATATTTTGCCCAAACCCCCCTGCAGTTATCAAAATGTCTGAAATGTCGGAAATTTGACTCCTGAGCGTGATTTTTGAGCCGAATTCTGACTCTCTGCACCTATTTTCAGTTTCAAATTACGACTTTTTAAACCGAAAATATGCCAATTACTGAAAACGGCGATGGGTCATATTTTGCCCAAACCCCCCTGCAGTTTTCAAAATGTCTGAAATATCGGAAATTTGAATCCTGAGTGTGATTTTTGAGCCAAATTCTGACTTTCTGCACCTATTTTCAGTTTCAAATTACGACTTTGTATACCCAAAATATGCCAATTACTGAAAACGGCGATGGGTCATATTTTGGCCAAACCCCCCTGCAGTTTTCAAAAGGTCTGAAATGTCGGAAATTTGACTCCTGAGCGTGATTTTTGAGCCGAATTCTGACTCTCTGCACCTATTTTCAGTTTCAAATTACGACTTTTTATACCGAAAATATGCCAATTACTGAAAACGGCGATGGGTCATATTTTGCCCAAACCCCCCTGCAGTTTTCAAAATGTCTGAAATGTCGGAAATTTGACTCCTGAGCGTGATTTTTGAGCCGAATTCTGACACTCTGCACCTATTTTCAGTTTCAAATTACGACGTTTCATACCAAAAATATGCCAATTACTGAAAACGGCGATGGGTCATATTTTGGGCAAACCCCCCCTGCAGTTTTCAAAATGTCTGAAATGTCGGAAATTTGACTCCTGAGCGTGACTTTTGAGCCGAATTCTGACTCTCTGCACCTATTTTCAGTTTCAATTTACGACTTTTTATACCAAAAATATGCCAATTACTGAAAACGGCGATGGGTCATATTTTGCCCAAACCTCCCTGCAGTTTTCAAAATGTCTGAAATGTCGGAAATTTGACACCTGAGCGTGATTTTTGAGCCGAATTCTGACTCTCTGCACCTATTTTCAGTTTCAAATTACGACTTTTTATACCGAAAATATGCCAATTACTGAAAACGGCGGTGGGTCATATTTTGTCCAAACCCCCCTGCAGTTTTCAAAATGTCTGAAATGTCGGAAATTTGACTACTGAGCGTGATTTTTGAGCCGAATTCTGACTCTCTGCACCTATTTTCAGTTTCAAATGACGACTTTTCATACCGAAAATATGCCAATTACTGAAAACAGCGATGGGTCATATTTTGCCCGAACCCCCCTGCAGTTTTTAAAATGTGTGAAATGTCGGAAATTTGACTCCTGAGCGTGATTTTTGAGCCTAATTCTGACTCTCTGCACCTATTTTCAATTTCAAATTACGACTTTTTATACCGAAAATATGCTAATTACTGAAAACGGCGATGGGTCATATTTTGCCCAAACCCCGCTGCAGTTTTCAAAATGTCTGAAATGTAAGAAATTTGACTCCTGAGCGTAATTTTAGAGCCGAATTCTGACTCTCTGCACCTATTTTCAGTTTCAAATTACGACGTTTCATACCGAAAATATGCCAATTACTGTAAACGGCGAAGGATCATATTTTGCCCAAACCCCCCTGCAGTTTTCAAAATGTTTGCAATGTCGGAAATTTGACTCCTGAGCGTGATTTTCTTTCCGAATTCTGACTTTCTGCACCTATTTTCAGTTTCAAATTACGAATTTTTATCCCGAAAATATGCCAATTACTGAAACGGCAATGGGTCATACTTTGGCCAAACCACCCTGCAGTTTTCAAAATGTCTGAAATTTGACTCCTGAGCGTGATTTTTGAGTCGAATTCTGACTCTCTGCACCTATTTTCAGTTTCAAATTACGACGTTTCATTGCGAAAATATGCCAATTACTGAAAACGGCGATGGGTCATATTTTTGCCAAACCCCCTTGCAGTTTTCAAAATGTCTGAAATTTGACTCCTAAGCGTGATTTTTGAGCCGAATTCTGACTCTCTGCACCTATTTTCAGTTTCAAATTACGACTTTTCATACCGAAAATATGCCAATTACAGAAAACGGCGATGGGTCATATTTTGCCCAAACCTCCCTGCAGTTTTTAAAATGTCTGAAATGTCGGAAATTTGACTCCTGAGCATGATTTTTGCGCCGAATTCTGACTCTCTGCACCTATTTTCAGTTACAAAGTACGAATTTTTATACCGAAAATATGCCAATTACTGAAAACGGCGATGGGTCATATTTTGCCCAAACCCCCCTGCAGTTATCAAAATGTCTGAAATGTCGGAAATTTGACTCCTGAGCGTGATTTTTGAGCCGAATTCTGACTCTCTGCACCTATTTTCAGTTTCAAATTACGACTTTTTAAACCGAAAATATGCCAATTACTGAAAACGGCGATGGGTCATATTTTGCCCAAACCCCCCTGCAGTTTTCAAAATGTCTGAAATATCGGAAATTTGAATCCTGAGTGTGATTTTTGAGCCAAATTCTGACTCTCTGCACCAATTTTCAGTTTCAAATTACGACTTTTCATACCGAAAATATGCCAATTACTGAAAACGGCGATGGGTCAAATTTTGCACGAACCCCCCAGCAGTTTTTAAAATGTCTGAAATGTCGGAAATTTGACTCCTGAGCGTGATTTTTGAGCCAAATTCTGACTCTCTGCACCTATTTTCAGTTTCAAATTACGTCGTTTCATACCGAAAATATTCCAATTACTGAAAACGGCGATGGGTCATATTTTGCCCAAACCCCACAGCAGTTTTTAAATTGTCTGAAATGTCGGAAATTTGACTCCTGAGCGTGATTTTTGAGCCAAATTCTGACTCTCTGCACCTATTTTCAGTTTCAAATTACGTCGTTTCATACCGAAAATATTCCAATTACTGAAAACGGCGATGGGTCATATTTTGCCCAAACCCCACAGCAGTTTTCAAAATGTCTGAAATGTCGGAAATTTGACTCCTGAGCGTGATTTTTGAGCCGAATTCTGACTCTCTGCACCTATTTTCAGTTAGAAATTACGACTTTTTATACCGAAAATATGCCAATTACTGAAAACGGCGGTGGGTCATATTTTGCCCAAACCCCCCCTGCAGTTTTCAAAATGTCTGAAATGTCGGAAATTTGACTCCTGAGCGTGATTTTTGAGCCGAATTCTGATTCTCTGCACCTATTTTCAGTTTCAAATGACGACTTTTCATACCGAAAATATGCCAATTACTGAAAACAGCGATGGGTCATATTTTGCCCGAACCCCCCTGCAGTTTTTAAAATGTGTGAAATGTCGGAAATTTGACTCCTGAGCGTGATTTTTGAGCCTAATTCTGACTCTCTGCACCTATTTTCAATTTCAAATTACGACTTTTTATACCGAAAATATGCTAATTACTGAAAACGGCGATGGGTCATATTTTGCCCAAACCCCGCTGCAGTTTTCAAAATGTCTGAAATGTAAGAAATTTGACTCCTGAGCGTAATTTTAGAGCCGAATTCTGACTCTCTGCACCTATTTTCAGTTTCAAATTACGACGTTTCATACCGAAAATATGCCAATTACTGTAAACGGCGAAGGATCATATTTTGCCCAAACCCCCCTGCAGTTTTCAAAATGTTTGCAATGTCGGAAATTTGACTCCTGAGCGTGATTTTCTTTCCGAATTCTGACTTTCTGCACCTATTTTCAGTTTCAAATTACGAATTTTTATCCCGAAAATATGCCAATTACTGAAACGGCAATGGGTCATACTTTGGCCAAACCACCCTGCAGTTTTCAAAATGTCTGAAATTTGACTCCTGAGCGTGATTTTTGAGTCGAATTCTGACTCTCTGCACCTATTTTCAGTTTCAAATTACGACGTTTCATTGCGAAAATATGCCAATTACTGAAAACGGCGATGGGTCATATTTTTGCCAAACCCCCTTGCAGTTTTCAAAATGTCTGAAATTTGACTCCTAAGCGTGATTTTTGAGCCGAATTCTGACTCTCTGCACCTATTTTCAGTTTCAAATTACGACTTTTCATACCGAAAATATGCCAATTACAGAAAACGGCGATGGGTCATATTTTGCCCAAACCTCCCTGCAGTTTTTAAAATGTCTGAAATGTCGGAAATTTGACTCCTGAGCATGATTTTTGCGCCGAATTCTGACTCTCTGCACCTATTTTCAGTTACAAAGTACGAATTTTTATACCGAAAATATGCCAATTACTGAAAACGGCGATGGGTCATATTTTGCCCAAACCCCCCTGCAGTTATCAAAATGTCTGAAATGTCGGAAATTTGACTCCTGAGCGTGATTTTTGAGCCGAATTCTGACTCTCTGCACCTATTTTCAGTTTCAAATTACGACTTTTTAAACCGAAAATATGCCAATTACTGAAAACGGCGATTGGTCATATTTTGCCCAAACCCCCCTGCAGTTTTCAAAATGTCTGAAATATCGGAAATTTGAATCCTGAGTGTGATTTTTGAGCCAAATTCTGACTCTCTGCACCAATTTTCAGTTTCAAATTACGACTTTTCATACCGAAAATATGCCAATTACTGAAAACGGCGATGGGTCAAATTTTGCACGAACCCCCCAGCAGTTTTTAAAATGTCTGAAATGTCGGAAATTTGACTCCTGAGCGTGATTTTTGAGCCAAATTCTGACTCTCTGCACCTATTTTCAGTTTCAAATTACGTCGTTTCATACCGAAAATATTCCAATTACTGAAAACGGCGATGGGTCATATTTTGCCCAAACCCCACAGCAGTTTTTAAATTGTCTGAAATGTCGGAAATTTGACTCCTGAGCGTGATTTTTGAGCCAAATTCTGACTCTCTGCACCTATTTTCAGTTTCAAATTACGTCGTTTCATACCGAAAATATTCCAATTACTGAAAACGGCGATGGGTCATATTTTGCCCAAACCCCACAGCAGTTTTCAAAATGTCTGAAATGTCGGAAATTTGACTCCTGAGCGTGATTTTTGAGCCGAATTCTGACTCTCTGCACCTATTTTCAGTTAGAAATTACGACTTTTTATACCGAAAATATGCCAATTACTGAAAACGGCGGTGGGTCATATTTTGCCCAAACCCCCCTGCAGTTTTCAAAATGTCTGAAATGTCGGAAATTTGACTCCTGAGCGTGATTTTTGAGCCGAATTCTGACTTTCTGCACCTATTTTCAGTTTCAAATTACGACTTTTTATACCCAAAATATGCCAATTACTGAAAACGGCGATGGGTCATATTTTGGCCAAACACCCCTGCAGTTTTCAAAATGTCTGAAATTTGACTCCTGAGCGTGATTTTTGAGCCGAATTCTGACTCTCTGCACCTATTTTCAGTTTCAAATTACGAAGTTTCATAGCGAAAATATGCCAATTACTGTAAACGGCGATGGGTCATATTTTTGCCAAACCCCCCTGCAGTTTTCAAAATGTCTGAAATTTGACTCCTGAGCGTGATTTTTGCGCCGAGTTCTGACTCTCTGCACCGATTTTCAGTTTCAAATTACGACTTTTTATACCGAAAATATGCCAATTACTGAAAACGGCGATGGGTCATATTTTGCCCAAACCTCCCTGCAGTTTTCAAAATGTCTGAAATGTCGGAAATTTGACTCCTGAGCGTGATTTTTGAGCCGAATTCTGACTCTCTGCACCTATTTTCAGTTTCAAATTACGACTTTTTATACCGAAAATATGCCAATTACTGAAAACGGCGATGGGTCATATTTTGCCCAAACCCCCCTGCAGTTTTCAAAATGTCTGAAATGTCGGAAATTTGACTCCTGAGCGTGATTTCTGAGCCGAATTCTGACACTCTGCACCTATTTTCAGTTTCAAATTACGACGTTTCATACCAAAAATATGCCAATTACTGAAAACGGCGATGGGTCATATTTTGGCCAAACCCCCCCTGCAGTTTTCAAAATGTCTGAAATGTCGGAAATTTGACTCCTGAGCGTGACTTTTGAGCCGAATTCTGACTCTCTGCACCTATTTTCAGTTTCAATTTACGACTTTTTATACCAAAAATATGCCAATTACTGAAAACGGCGATGGGTCATATTTTGCCCAAACCTCCCTGCAGTTTTCAATATGTCTGAAATGTCGGAAATTTGACTCCTGAGCGTGATTTTTGAGCCGAATTCTGACTCTCTGCACCTATTTTCAGTTTCAAATTACGACTTTTTATACCGAAAATATGCCAATTACTGAAAACGGCGGTGGGTCATATTTTGTCCAAACCCCCCTGCAGTTTTCAAAATGTCTGAAATGTCGGAAATTTGACTACTGAGCGTGATTTTTGAGCCGAATTCTGACTCTCTGCACCTATTTTCAGTTTCAAATGACGACTTTTTATACCGAAAATATGCCAAATACTGAAAACGGCGATGGGTCATATTTTGCCCAAACCTCCCTGCAGTTTTCAAAATGTCTGAAATGTCGGAAATTTGACTCCTGAGCGTGATTTTTTATCCGAATTCTGACTCTCTGCACCTATTTTTAGTTTCAAATTACGACTTTTTATACCGAAAATATGCCATATACTGAAAACGGCGATGGGTCATATTTTGCCCAAACCACCCTGCAATTTTCAAAATGTCTGAAATGTCGGAAATTTGACTCCTGAGCGTGATTTTTTAGCCGAATTCTGACTCTCTGCACCTATTTTCAGTTTCAAATTACGACGTTTCATACCGAAAATATGCCAATTACTGCAAATGGCGATGGGTCATATTTTGACAAACCCCCCTGCAGTTTTCAAAATGTCTGAAATGTCGGAAATTTGACTCCTGAGCGTGATTTTTGCGCCGAGTTCTGACTCTCTGCACCGATTTTCAGTTTCAAATTACGACTTTTTATACCGAAAATATGCCAATTACTGAAAACGGCGATGGGTCATATTTTGCCCAAACCTCCCTGCAGTTTTCAAAATGTCTGAAATGTCGGAAATTTGACTCCTGAGCGTGATTTTTGAGCCGAATTCTGACTCTCTGCACCTATTTTCAGTTTCAAATTACGACTTTTTATACCGAAAATATGCCAATTACTGAAAACGGCGATGGGTCATATTTTGCCCAAACCCCCCTGCAGTTTTCAAAATGTCTGAAATGTCGGAAATTTGACTCCTGAGCGTGATTTTTGAGCCGAATTCTGACACTCTGCACCTATTTTCAGTTTCAAATTACGACGTTTCATACCAAAAATATGCCAATTACTGAAAACGGCGATGGGTCATATTTTGGCCAAACCCCCCCTGCAGTTTTCAAAATGTCTGAAATGTCGGAAATTTGACTCCTGAGCGTGACTTTTGAGCCGAATTCTGACTCTCTGCACCTATTTTCAGTTTCAATTTACGACTTTTTATACCAAAAATATGCCAATTACTGAAAACGGCGATGGGTCATATTTTGCCCAAACCTCCCTGCAGTTTTCAATATGTCTGAAATGTCGGAAATTTGACTCCTGAGCGTGATTTTTGAGCCGAATTCTGACTCTCTGCACCTATTTTCAGTTTCAAATTACGACTTTTTATACCGAAAATATGCCAATTACTGAAAACGGCGGTGGGTCATATTTTGTCCAAACCCCCCTGCAGTTTTCAAAATGTCTGAAATGTCGGAAATTTGACTACTGAGCGTGATTTTTGAGCCGAATTCTGACTCTCTGCACCTATTTTCAGTTTCAAATGACGACTTTTTATACCGAAAATATGCCAAATACTGAAAACGGCGATGGGTCATATTTTGCCCAAACCTCCCTGCAGTTTTCAAAATGTCTGAAATGTCGGAAATTTGACTCCTGAGCGTGATTTTTTATCCGAATTCTGACTCTCTGCACCTATTTTCAGTTTCAAATTACGACTTTTTATACCGAAAATATGCCATATACTGAAAACGGCGATGGGTCATATTTTGCCCAAACCACCCTGCAATTTTCAAAATGTCTGAAATGTCGGAAATTTGACTCCTGAGCGTGATTTTTTAGCCGAATTCTGACTCTCTGCACCTATTTTCAGTTTCAAATTACGACGTTTCATACCGAAAATATGCCAATTACTGCAAATGGCGATGGGTCATATTTTGACAAACCCCCCTGCAGTTTTCAAAATGTCTGAAATGTCGGAAATTTGACTCCTGAGCGTGATTTTTGCGTCGAGTTCTGACTCTGCACCGATTTTCAGTTTCAAATTACGACTTTTTATACCGAAAATATGCCAATTACTGAAAACGGCGATGGGTCATATTTTGCCCAAACCTCCCTGCAGTTTTCAAAATGTCTGAAATGTCGGAAATTTGACTCCTGAGCGTGATTTTTTATCCGAAATCTGACTCTCTGCACCTATTTTCAGTTTCAAATTACGAAATTTTATACCGAAAATATGCCAATTACTGAAAACAGCGATGGGTCATATTTTCCCCAAACCCCCCTGCAGTTTTCAAAAAGTCTGAAATGTAAAAAATTTGACTCCTGAGCGTGATTTTTGAGCCGAATTCTGACACTCTGCACCTATTTTCAGTTTCAAATTACGACGTTTCATACCGAAAATATGCCAATTACTGAAAACGGCGATGGGTCATATTTTGCCCAAACCCCACAGCAGTTTTCAAAATGTCTGAAATGTCGGAAATCTGACTCCTGAGCGTGATTTTTGAGCCGAATTCTGACTCTCTGCACCTATTTTCAGTTTGAAATTACGAATTTTTATACCGATAAAATGCCAATTACTGAAAACAACGGTGGGTCATATTTTGCCCAAACCCCCCTGCAGTTTTCAAAATGTCTGAAATGTCGGAAATTTGACTCCTGAGCGTGATTTTTGAGCCGAATTCTGACTCTCTGCACCTATTTTCAGTTTCAAATTACGACGTTTCATACCGAAAACATGCCAATTACTGAAAACGGCGATGGGTCATATTTTGCACAAACCCCCCCTGCAATTTTCAAAATGTTTGAAATGTCGGAAATTTGACTCCTGAGCGTGATTTTTGAGCCGAATTCTGACTCTCTGCACCTATTTTCAGTTCAAATTACGACTTTTCATACCGAAAATATGCCAATTACTGAAAACGGCGATGGTTCATATTTTGGCCAAACCCCCCTGCAGTTTTCAAAATGTCTGAAATTTGACTCCTGAGCGTGATTTTTGAGCCGAATTCTGACTCTCTGCACCTATTTTCAGTTTCAAATTACGACTTTTCATACCGAAAATATGCCAATTACTGAAAACGGCGATGGGTCATATTTTGCCCAAACCTCCCTGCAGTTTTTAAAATGTCTGAAATGTCGGAAATTTGACTCCTGAGCGTGATTTTTGCGCCGAATTCTGACTCTCTGCACCTATTTTCAGTTTCAAATTACGAATTTTTATACCGAAAATATGCCAATTACAGAAAACGGCGATGGGTCATATTTTGCCCAAACCCCCCCTGCAGTTATCAAAATGTTTGAAATGTCGGAAATTTGATTCCTGAGCGTGATTTTTGAGCCGAATTCTGGCTCTTTGCACCTATTTCAGTTTCAAATTACGACTTTTTATACCGAAAATATGCCAATTACTGAAAACGGCGATGGGTCATATTTTGCCCAAACCCCCCTGCAGTTTTCAAAATGTCTGAAATGTCGGAAATTTGACTCCTGAGCGTGATTTTTGCGCCGTGTTCTGACTCTCTGCACCGATTTTCAGTTTCAAATTACGACTTTTTATACCGAAAATATGCCAATTACTGAAAACGGCGATGGGTCATATTTTGCCCAAACCTCCCTGCAGTTTTCAAAATGTCTGAAATGTCGGAAATTTGACTCCTGAGCGTGATTTTGTAGCCGAATTCTGACTCTCTGCACCTATTTTCAGTTTCAAATTACGAATTTTTATACCGAAAATATGCCAATTACTGAAAACGGCGATGGGTCATATTTGCCCAAACCCCCCTGCAGTTTTCAAAATGTCTGAAATGTCGGAAATTTGACTCCTGAGCGTGATTTTTGAGCCGAATTCTGACACTCTGCACCTATTTTCAGTTTCAAATTACGACGTTTCATACCAAAAATATGCCAATTACTGAAAACGGCGATGGGTCATATTTTGGCCAAACCCCCCCTGCAGTTTTCAAAATGTCTGAAATGTCGGAAATTTGACTCCTGAGCGTGACTTTTGAGCCGAATTCTGACTCTCTGCACCTATTTTCAGTTTCAATTTACGACTTTTTATACCAAAAATATGCCAATTACTGAAAACGGCGATGGGTCATATTTTGCCCAAACCTCATTGCAGTTTTCAATATGTCTGAAATGTCGGAAATTTGACTCCTGAGCGTGATTTTTGAGCCGAATTCTGACTCTCTGCACCTATTTTCAGTTTCAAATTACGACTTTTTATACCGAAAATATGCCAATTACTGAAAACGGCGGTGGGTCATATTTGTCCAAACCCCCCTGCAGTTTTCAAAATGTCTGAAATGTCGGAAATTTGACTACTGAGCGTGATTTTTGAGCCGAATTCTGACTCTCTGCACCTATTTTCAGTTTCAAATGACGACTTTTTATACCGAAAATATGCCAAATACTGAAAACGGCGATGGGTCATATTTTGCCCAAACCTCCCTGCAGTTTTCAAAATGTCTGAAATGTCGGAAATTTGACTCCTGAGCGTGATTTTTTATCCGAATTCTGACTCTCTGCACCTATTTTCAGTTTCAAATTACGACTTTTTATACCGAAAATATGCCATATACTGAAAACGGCGATGGGTCATATTTTGCCCAAACCACCCTGCAATTTTCAAAATGTCTGAAATGTCGGAAATTTTGACTCCTGAGCGTGATTTTTTAGCCGAATTCTGACTCTCTGCACCTATTTTCAGTTTCAAATTACGACGTTTCATACCGAAAATATGCCAATTACTGCAAATGGCGATGGGTCATATTTTGACAAACCCCCCTGCAGTTTTCAAAATGTCTGAAATGTCGGAAATTTGACTCCTGAGCGTGATTTTTTGCGTCGAGTTCTGACTCTGCACCGATTTTCAGTTTCAAATTACGACTTTTTATACCGAAAATATGCCAATTACTGAAAACGGCGATGGGTCATATTTTGCCCAAACCTCCCTGCAGTTTTCAAAATGTCTGAAATGTCGGAAATTTGACTCCTGAGCGTGATTTTTTATCCGAAATCTGACTCTCTGCACCTATTTTCAGTTTCAAATTACGAAATTTTATACCGAAAATATGCCAATTACTGAAAACAGCGATGGGTCATATTTTCCCCAAACCCCCCTGCAGTTTTCAAAAAGTCTGAATGTAAAAAATTTGACTCCTGAGCGTGATTTTTGAGCCGAATTCTGACACTCTGCACCTATTTTCAGTTTCAAATTACGACGTTTCATACCGAAAATATGCCAATTACTGAAAACGGCGATGGGTCATATTTTGCCCAAACCCCACAGCAGTTTTCAAAATGTCTGAAATGTCGGAAATCTGACTCCTGAGCGTGATTTTTGAGCCGAATTCTGACTCTCTGCACCTATTTTCAGTTTGAAATTACGAATTTTTATACCGATAAAATGCCAATTACTGAAAACAACGGTGGGTCATATTTTGCCCAAACCCCCCTGCAGTTTTCAAAATGTCTGAAATGTCGGAAATTTGACTCCTGAGCGTGATTTTTGAGCCGAATTCTGACTCTCTGCACCTATTTTCAGTTTCAAATTACGACGTTTCATACCGAAAACATGCCAATTACTGAAAACGGCGATGGGTCATATTTTGCACAAACCCCCCCTGCAATTTTCAAATGTTTGAAATGTCGGAAATTTGACTCCTGAGCGTGATTTTTGAGCCGAATTCTGACTCTCTGCACCTATTTTCAGTTCAAATTACGACTTTTCATACCGAAAATATGCCAATTACTGAAAACGGCGATGGTTCATATTTTGGCCAAACCCCCCTGCAGTTTTCAAAATGTCTGAAATTTGACTCCTGAGCGTGATTTTTGAGCCGAATTCTGACTCTCTGCACCTATTTTCAGTTTCAAATTACGACTTTTCATACCGAAAATATGCCAATTACTGAAAACGGCGATGGGTCATATTTTGCCCAAACCTCCCTGCAGTTTTTAAAATGTCTGAAATGTCGGAAATTTGACTCCTGAGCGTGATTTTTGCGCCGAATTCTGACTCTCTGCACCTATTTTCAGTTTCAAATTACGAATTTTTATACCGAAAATATGCCAATTACAGAAAACGGCGATGGGTCATATTTTGCCCAAACCCCCCCTGCAGTTATCAAAATGTTTGAAATGTCGGAAATTTGATTCCTGAGCGTGATTTTTGAGCCGAATTCTGGCTCTTTGCACCTATTTTCAGTTTCAAATTACGACTTTTTATACCGAAAATATGCCAATTACTGAAAACGGCGATGGGTCATATTTTGCCCAAACCCCCCTGCAGTTTTCAAAATGTCTGAAATGTCGGAAATTTGACTCCTGAGCGTGATTTTTGCGCCGTGTTCTGACTCTCTGCACCGATTTTCAGTTTCAAATTACGACTTTTTATACCGAAAATATGCCAATTACTGAAAACGGCGATGGGTCATATTTTGCCCAAACCTCCCTGCAGTTTTCAAAATGTCTGAAATGTCGGAAATTTGACTCCTGAGCGTGATTTTGTAGCCGAATTCTGACTCTCTGCACCTATTTTCAGTTTCAAATTACGAATTTTATACCGAAAATATGCCAATTACTGAAAACGGCGATGGGTCATATTTTGCCCAAACCCCCTGCAGTTTTCAAAATGTCTGAAATTGTCGGAAATTTGACTCCTGAGCGTGATTTTTTAGCCCAATTCTGACACTCTGCACCTATTTTCAGTTTCAAATTACGACGTTTCATACAAAAAATATGCCAATTACTGAAAACGGCGATGGGTCATATTTTGCTCAAACCACCCTGCAGTTATCAAAATGTCTGAAATGTCGGAAATTTGATTCCTGAGCGTGATTTTTGAGCCGAATTCTGACTCTTTGCACCTATTTTCAGTTTTAAATTACTACTTTTTATACCGAAAATATGCCAATTACTTAAAACGGCGATGGGTCATATTTTGCCCAAACCCCCTTGCAGTTTTCAAAATGTCTGAAATAACGGAAATTTGACTCCTGAGCGTGATTATTGCGCCGAGTGCTGACTCTCTGCACCGATTTTCAGTTTCAAATTACGACTTTTTATACCGAAAATATGCCATATACTGAAAACGGCGATGGGTCATATTTTGCCCAAACCACCCAACAATTTTCAAAATGTCTGAAATGTCGGAAATTTGACTCCTGAGCGTGATTTTTTAGCCGAATTCTGACTCTCTGCACCTATTTTCAGTTTCAAAATTACGACGTTTCATACCGAAAATATGCCAATTACTGCAAACGGCGATGGGTCATATTTTGACAAACCCCCCTGCAGTTTCAAAATGTCTGAAATGTCGGAAATTTGACTCCTGAGCGTGATTTTTGCGTCGAGTTCTGACTCTGCACCGATTTTCAGTTTCAAATTACGACTTTTTATACCGAAAATATGCCAATTACTGAAAACGGCGATGGTCATATTTTGCCCAAACCTTCCTGCAGTTTTCAAAATGTCTGAAATGTCGGAAATTTGACTCCTGAGCGTGATTTTTTATCCGATTCTAACTCTCTGCACCTATTTTCAGTTTCAAATTACGAATTTTATACCGAAAATATGCCAATTACTGAAAACAGCGATGGGTCATATTTTCCCCAAAACCCCCCTGCAGTTTTCAAAAAAGTCTGAAATGTAAAAAATTTGACTCCTGAGCGTGATTTTTGAGCCGAATTCTGACACTCTGCACCTATTTTCAGTTTCAAATTACGACGTTTCATACCGAAAATATGCCAATTACTGAAAACGGCGATGGGTCATATTTTGCCCAAACCCCACAGCAGTTTTCAAAATGTCTGAAATGTCGGAAATTTGACTCCTGAGCGTGATTTTTGAGCCGAATTCTGACTCTCTGCACCTATTTTCAGTTTCAAATTACGACGTTTCATACCGAAAATATGCCAATTACTGAAAACGGCGATGGGTCATATTTGCACAAACCCCCCCTGCAATTTTCAAAATGTTTGAAATGTCGGAAATTTGACTCCTGAGCGTGATTTTTGAGCCGAATTCTGACTCTCTGCACCTATTTTCAGTTCAAATTACGACTTTTCATACCGAAAATATGCCAATTACTGAAAACGGCGATGGTTCATATTTGGCCAAACCCCCCTGCAGTTTTCAAAATGTCTGAAAATTTGACTCCTGAGCGTGATTTTTGAGCCGAATTCTGACTCTCTGCACCTATTTTCAGTTTCAAATTACGACTTTTCATACCGAAAATATGCCAATTACTGAAAACGGCGATGGTCATATTTTGCCCAAACCTCCCTGCAGTTTTTAAAATGTCTGAAATGTCGGAAATTTGACTCCTGAGCGTGATTTTTGCGCCGGAATTCTGACTCTCTGCACCTATTTTCAGTTTCAAATTACGAATTTTTATACCGAAATATGCCAATTACAGAAAACGGCGATGGGTCATATTTTGCCCAAACCCCCCTGCAGTTATCAAAATGTTTGAAATGTCGGAAATCTGATTCCTGAGGCGTGATTTTTGAGCCGAATTCTGGATCTTTGCATCTATTTTCAGTTTCAAATTACGACTTTTTATACCGAAAATATGCCAATTACTGAAAACGGCGATGGGTCATATTTTGCCCAAACCCCCCTGCAGTTTCAAAATGTCTGAAAATGTCGGAAATTTGACTCCTGAGCGTGATTTTTGCGCCGTGTTCTGACTCTCTGCACCGATTTTCAGTTTCAAGTTACGACTTTTTATACCGAAAATATGCCAATTACTGAAAACGGCGATGGGTCATATTTTGCCCAAACCACCCTGCAGTTTCAAAATGTCTGAAATGTCGGAAATTTGACTCCTGAGCGTGATTTTGTAGCCGAAATTCTGACTCTCTGCACCTATTTTCAGTTTCAAATCACGAATTTTTATACCGAAAATATGCCAATTACTGAAAACGGCGATGGGTCATATTTTGCCCAAACCCCCCTGCAGTTTTCAAAATGTCAGAAATGTCGGAAATTTGACTCATGAGCGTGATTTTTGAGCCCAATTGTGACACTCTGCACCTATTTTCAGTTTCAAATTACGACGTTTCATACAAAAAATATGCCAATTACTGAAAACGGCGATGGGTCATATTTTGCCCAAACCACCCTGCAGTTATCAAAATGTCTGAAATGTCGGAAATTTGATTCCTGAGCGTGGTTTATTGAGCCGAATTCTGACTCTTTGCACCTATTTTCAGTTTCAAATTACGACTTTTTTATACCGAAAATATGCCAATTACTTAAAACGGCGATGGTCATATTTTGCCCAAACCCCCTTGCAGTTTTCAAAATGTCTGAAATGTCGAAATTTGACATCCTGAGCGTGATTATTGCGCCGAGTTCTGACTCTCTGCACCGATTTTCAGTTTCAAATTACGACTTTTTATACCGAAAATATGCCATATACTGAAAACGGCGATGGGTCATATTTTGCCCAAACCACCCTGCAATTATTTCAAAATGTCTGAAATGTCGGAAATTTGACTCCTGAGCGTTATTTTTTAGCCGAATTCTGACTCTCTGCACCTATTTTCAGTTTCAAATTACGACTTTTTATACCGAACATATGCCAATTACTGAAAACGGCGATGGGTCATATTTTGCCCAAACCCCCTGCAGTTTTCAAATGTCTGAAATGTCGGAAATTTGACTCCTGAGCGTGATTTTTGCGTCGAGTTCTGACTCTTGCCCCGATTTTCAGGGTTCAAATTACGACTTTTTATACCGAAAATATGCCAATTACTGAAAACGGCGATGGGTCATATTTTGCCCAAACCCCTGCAGTTTTCAAAATGTCTGAAATGTCGGAAATTTGACTCCTGAGCGTGATTTTTGAGCCGAATTCTGACTCTCTGCACCTATTTTCAGTTTCAAATTACGAATTTTTATACCGAAATATGCCAATTACTGAAAACATGGGTCATATTTTGCCCAAACCCCCTGCAGTTTTCAAAATGTCTGAAATGTCGGAAATTTGACTCCTGAGCGTGATTTTTGAGCCGAATTCTGACTCTCTGCACCTATTTTCAGTTTCAAATTACGACGTTTCATACCGAAAATATGCCAATTACTGAAAACGGCGATGGGTCATATTTTGCCAAACCCCCCCTGCAGTTTTCAAAATGTTGAAATGTCGGAAATTTGACTCCTGAGCGTGATTTTTGAGCCGAATTCTGACTCTCTGCACCTATTTTCAGTTCAAATTACGAGTTTTCATACCGAAAATATGCCAATTACTGAAAACGGCGATGGGTTCATATTTTGCCAAACCCCCTGCAGTTTTCAAAATGTCTGAAATTTGACTCCTGAGCGTGATTTTTGAGCCGAATTCTGACTCTCTGCACCTATTTTCAGTTTCAAATTACGACTTTTCATACCGAAAATATGCCAATTACTGAAAACGGCGATGGGTCATATTTTGCCCAAACCCCCTGCAGTTTTTAAAATGTCTGAAATGTCGGAAATTTGACTCCTGAGCGTGATTTTGCGCCGAATTCTGACTCTCTGCACCTATTTTCAGTTTCAAATTACGAATTTTATACCGAAAATATGCCAATTACTGAAAACGGCGATGGGTCATATTTTGCCCAAACCCCCTGCAGTTTCAAAATGTTGAAATGTCGGAAATTTGATCCTGAGCGTGATTTTTGAGCCGAATTCTGACTCTTGCACCTATTTTCAGTTTCAAATTACGACTTTTTATACCGAAAATATGCCAATTACTGAAAACGGCGATGGGTCATATTTTGCCCAAACCCCCCTGCAGTTTTCAAAATGTCTGAAATGTCGGAAATTTGACTCCTGAGCGTGATTTTTGAGCCGTTCTGACTCTCTGCACCTATTTTCAGTTTCAAGTTACGACTTTTTATACCGAAAATATGCCAATTACTGAAAACGGCGATGGGTCATATTTTGCCCAAACCTCCCTGCAGTTTTCAAAATGTCTGAAATGTCGGAAATTTGACTCCTGAGCGTGATTTTTAGCCGAATTCTGACTCTCTGCACCTATTTTCAGTTTCAAATTACGAATTTTTATACCGAAAATATGCCAATTACTGAAAACGGCGATGGGTCATATTTTGCCCAAACCCCCCTGCAGTTTTCAAAATGTCTGAAATGTCGGAAATTTGACTCCTGAGCGTGATTTTTGAGCCGAATTCTGACACTCTGCACCTATTTTCAGTTTCAAATTACGACGTTTCATACAAAAATATGCCAATTACTGAAAACGGCGATGGGTCATATTTTGCCCAAACCCCCTGCAGTTTTCAAAATGTCTGAAATGTCGGAAATTTGATCCTGAGCGTGATTTTGAGCCGAATTCTGACTCTTGCACTATTTTCAGTTTCAAATTACGAATTTTTATACCGAAAATATGCCAATTACTGACGGCGATGGGTCATATTTTGCCCAAACCCCCTGCAGTTTCAAAATGTCTGAAATGTCGGAAATTTGACTCCTGAGCGTGATTTTGCGCCGAATTCTGACTCTCACCTTTTCAGTTTCAAATTACGACTTTTTATACCGAAAATATGCCAATTACTGAAAACGCGATGGGTCATATTTTGCCCAAACCCCCTTGCAGTTTTCAAATGTCTGAAATGTCGGAAATTTGACTCCTGAGCGTGATTTTGCCGAATTCTGACTCTCTGCACCTATTTCAGTTTCAAATTACGACTTTTTATACGAAATATGCCAATACTGAAAACGGCGATGGGTCATATTTTGCCCAAAACCCCCTGCAGTTTTCAAAATGTCTGAAATGTCGGAAATTTGACTCCTGAGCGTGATTTTGGCGAATTCTGACTCTCTGCCCTATTTTCAGTTTCAAATTACGACTTTTTATACCGAAATATGCCAATTACTGAAAACGGCGATGGGTCATATTTTGCCCAAACCCCCTGCAGTTTTCAAATGTCTGAAATGTCGGAAATTTGACTCCTGAGCGTGATTTTTCGAGTTCTGACTCTCTGCCCCGATTTCAGTTCAAATTACGACTTTTTATACGAAAATATGCCAATTACTGAAACGGCGATGGGTCATATTTTGCCCAAACCTCCCTGCAGTTTTCAAAATGTCTGAAATGTCGGAAATTTGACTCCTGAGCGTGATTTTGAGCCGAATTCTGACTCTCTGCACCTATTTTCAGTTTCAAATTACGACGTTTTATACCGAAATATGCCAATTACTGAAAACGGCGATGGGTCATATTTTGCCCAAACCCACCTGCAGTTTTCAAAATGTCTGAATGTCGAAATTTGACTCCTGAGCGTGATTTTTGAGCCGAATTCTGACTCTCTGCACCTATTTTCAGTTTCAAATTACGACGTTTCATACCGAAAATATGCCAATTACTGAAAACGGCGATGGGTCATATTTTGCCCACAACCCCCTGCAGTTTCAAAATGTCTGAAATGTCGGAAATTTGACTCCTGAGCGTGATTTTTGAGCCGAATTCTGACTCTCTGCAACCTATTTTCAGTTTCAAATTACGAGTTTTTATACCGAAAATATGCCAATTACTGAAAACG